>NC_056729.1:1622147068-1622206343 GCF_019279795.1 Protopterus annectens
TATATTTAAAAGCAGAATCAAAATATATATTACCTTAATTCTTATCATTTGAAAAAAGTGCAGATAAAGATTTACTTAACTTCACTTACACCTTCAGTTGATTGCATGCAGGTCTTAGCTGGCCAAAGCTCACAGTTTAAGCAGAAAATAATTCAAACTGTACCACTTATATAAGGCAGAAACTGAATAACAATGAAGTGAACTACCCCCACTGATCACTGGCTATGCAGGTTTTTTCACAAGTCCTAACTGAAAAAACAGAGTTACAACTTCCAGCTGGATATTGCTCAATGCAACACAAGCAAATTAATTTAAATTGTGTATTATTTGATAAAAGTGCAGATAAAGATTTACTTAACTTCACTTATACATTCATTTGATTGCATGCAGGTCTTAGCTGGCCAAAGCTAACAGTTTAAGCAGAAAATAATTCAAACTGTACCACTTATATAAGGCAAAAACTGAAAAACAATGAAGTGAACTACCCCCACTTATCACTGGCTAGGCAGGTTTTTTAACAAGCCTAAACTGAAAAAACAAGTCACAACTTCCAGCTAGATATTACTCAATGCAACACAAACAAATTAATTTCAATCGTGTATTATTTGAAAAAAGTGCAGATAAAGATTTACTTAACTTCACTTATACATTCAGTTGATTGCATGCAGGTCTTAGCTGACCAAAGCTCACAGTTTAAGCAGAAAATAATTCAAACTGTACCACTTATATAAGGCAGAAACTGAATAAAAATGAAGTGAACTACCCCCACTTATCACTGACTAATCAGGTTTTTTAACAAGCCTTAACTGAAAAAAGAGTCCCAACTTCCAGTTAGATATTGCTCATGCAACACAAATAAATTAATTTAAATTGTGTATTATTTGAAAAAAATGCTGATAAAGATTTACTTAACTTCAGCTATACGTTCAGTTGATTGCATGCAGGTCTTAGCTGGACAACGCTCACAGTTTAAGCAGAAAATAATTCAAACTTTACCTCGTATATAAGGCAGAAACTGAATAACAATGAAGTGAACTACCCCCACTTATCACTGGCTATGCAGGTTTTTTAACAAGCATTAACTGAAAAAGCAGAGTCACAACTTCCAGCTAGATATTGCTCAATGCAACACAAATTAATTTAAATTGTGTATTATTTGAAAAAAGTGCAGATAAAGATTTACTTAACTTCAATTATAGACTCAGTTGATTGCATACAGGTCTTATCTGGCCAAAGCTCACAGTCTAAGCACAAAATAATTAAAACTGTACCACTTATACAAGGCAGAAACTGAATAACAATGAAGTGAGCTACCCCGATTTATCACTGCCTATGCAGGTTTTTTAACAAGCCTAAACTGAAAAAACAAGTCACACCTTCCAGCTAGATATTACTCCATGCAACACAAACAAATTAATTTCAATTGTGTATTATTTGAAAAAAGTGCAGATAAAGATTTACTTAACTTCACTTATAGGTTCAGTTGATTGCATGCAGGTCTTAGCTGGCCAAAGCTCACAGTTTAAGCAGAAAAAAATTCAAATTGTACCACTTATATAAGGCAGAAACTGAACAACAATTAAGTGAATTACCCCCACTTATCACTGGCTATGCAAGTTTTTTAACAAGCCTTAACTGAAAGAACACTCACAACTTCCAGCTAGATATTGCTCAATGTAACACAAACAAATTAATTTAAATTGTGTATTATTTGAAAATAGTGCAGATAAAGATTTACTTAACTTCACTTATATGTTCAGTTGATTGCATGCAGGTCTTAGCTTGCCAAACAGTTTAAGCAGAAAATAATTTAAACTGTACCACTTATATAAGGCAGAAACTGAATAACAATGAAGTGAACTACCCCCACTTATCACTGACTAATCAGGTTTTTTAACAAGCCTTAACTGAAAAAACAGAGTCTCAACTTCTAGCTAGATATTGCTCAATGCAACACAAACAAATTAATTTAAATCGTGTATCATTTGAAAAAAGTGCAGATAAAGATTTACTTAACTTCACTTACACCTTCAGTTGATTGCATGCAGGTCTTAGCTGGCCAAAGCTCACAGTTTAAGCAGAAAATAATTCAAACTGTACCACTTATATAAGGCAGAAACTGAATAACAATGAAGTGAACTACCCCCACTGATCACTGGCTATGCAGGTTTTTTCACAAGCCTTAACTGAAAAAACAGAGTTACAACTTCCAGCTGGATATTGCTCAATGCAACACAAGCAAATTAATTTAAATTGTGTATTATTTGATAAAAGTGCAGATAAAGATTTACTTAACTTCACTTATACATTCATTTGATTGCATGCAGGTCTTAGCTGGCCAAAGCTAACAGTTTAAGCAGAAAATAATTCAAACTGTACCACTTATATAAGGCAAAAACTGAAAAACAATGAAGTGAACTACCCCCACTTATCACTGGCTAGGCACATTTTTTAACAAGCCTAAACTGAAAAAACAAGTCACAACTTCCAGCTAGATATTACTCAATGCAACACAAACAAATTAATTTCAATCGTGTATTATTTGAAAAAAGTGCAGATAAAGATTTATTTAACTTCACTTATACATTCAGTTGATTGCATGCAGGTCTTAGCTGACCAAAGCTCACAGTTTAAGCAGAAAATAATTCAAACTGTACCTCGTATATAAGGCAGAAACTGAATAACAATGAAGTGAACTACCCCCACTTATCACTGGCTATGCAGGTTTTTTAACAAGCATTAACTGAAAAAACAGAGTCACAACTTCCAGCTAGATATTGCTCAATGCAACACAAACAAATTAATTTAAATTGTGTATTATTTGAAAAAAGTGCAGATAAAGATTTACTTAACTTCAATTATAGACTCAGTTGATTGCATACAGGTCTTATCTGGCCAAAGCTCACAGTCTAAGCACAAAATAATTAAAACTGTACCACTTATACAAGGCAGAAACTGAATAACAATGAAGTGAACTACCCCGATTTATCACTGGCTATGCAGGTTTTTTAACAAGCCTAAACTGAAAAAACAAGTCACACCTTCCAGCTAGATATTACTCCATGCAACACAAACAAATTAATTTCAATTGTGTATTATTTGAAAAAAGTACAGATAAAGATTTACTTAACTTCACTTATAGGTTCAGTTGATTGCAGGTAGGTCTTAGCTGGCCAAAGCTCACAGTTTAAGCAGAAAAAAATTCAAACTGTACCACTTATATAAGGCAGAAACTGAACAACAATTAAGTGAATTACCCCCACTTATCACTGGCTATGCAAGTTTTTTTAACAAGCCTTAACTGAAAGAACACTCACAACTTTCAGCTAGATATTGCTCAATGTAACACAAACAAATTAATTTAAATTGTGTATTATTTGAAAATAGTGCAGATAAAGATTTACTTAACTTCACTTATATGTTCAGTTGATTGCATGCAGGTCTTAGCTTGCCAAAGCTAACAGTTTAATCAGAAAATAATTTAAACTGTACCACTTATATAAGGCAGAAACTGAATAACAATGAAGTGAACTACCCCCACTTATCACTGACTAATCAGGTTTTTTAACAAGCCTTAACTGAAAAAACAGAGTCCCAACTTCCAGCTAGGTATTGCTCATGCAATACAAATACATTAATTTAAATTGTGTATTATTTGAAAAAAGTGCAGATAAAGATTTACTTAACTTCAGCTATACGTTCAGTTGATTGCATGCAGGTCTTAGCTGGCCAAAGCTCACAGTTTAAGCAGAAAATAATTCAAACTGTACCTCTTATATAAGGCAGAAACTGAATAATAATGAAGTGATCTACCCCCACTTATCACTGGCTATGCAGGTTTTTTAACATGCCTTAACTGAAAAAACAGAGTCACAACGTCCAGCTAGATTTTGCTCAATGCAACACAAACAAATTAATTTAAATCATGTATTATTTGAAAAAAGTGCAGATAAAGATTTACTTAACTTCAGTTATGAATTCAGTTGATTGCATACAGGTCTTATCTGGCCAAAGCTCACAGTCTAAGCACAAAATAATTAAAACTGTACCACTTATACAAGGCAGAAACTGAATAACAATGAAGTGAACTACCCCCATTTATCACTGGCTATGCAGGTTTTTTAACAAGCCTAAACTGTAAAAACAAGTCACAACTTCCAGCTAGATATTACTCAATGCAACACAAACAAATTAATTTCAATCATGTATTATTTGAAAAAAGTGCAGATAAAGATTTACTTAACTTCACTTATACGTTCAGTTGATTGCATGCAGGTCTTAGCTGACTGAAGCTCACAGTTTAAGCAGAAAATAATTCAAACTGTACCACTTATATAAGGCAGAAACTGAATAAAAATGAAGTGAACTACCCCCACATATCACTGGCTATGCAGGTTTTTTAAAAAGCCTTAACTGAAAAAACAGAGTTACAACTTCCAGCTAGATATTGCTCAGTGCAACACAAACAAATTAATTTAAATTGTGTATTATCTGATAAAAGTGCAGATAAAGATTTACTTAACTTCACTTATACATTCAGTTGATTGCATGCAGGTCTTAGCTGGCCAAAGCTCAAAGTTTAAGCAGAAAATAGTTCAAACTGTACCACTTATATAAGGCAGAAACTGAATAACAATGAATTGAACTTCCCCCACTTATCACTGGCTATGCAGGTTTTTTAACAAGCCTTAACTGATAAAACAGAGTCACAACTTCCAGCTAGATATTGCTCAATGCAACACAAACAAATTAATTTAAATCATGTATCATTTGAAAAAAGTGCAGATAAAGATTTACTTAACTTCACTTATACGTTCAGTTGATTGCATGCAGGTCTTAGCTGGCCAAAGCTCACAGTGTAAGCAGAAAATAATTCAAACTGTACCACTTATATAAGTCTGAAACTGAATAACAATGAAGTGAACTACCCCCACTTATCACTGGCTATGCAGGTTTTATAACAAGCCTTAACTGAAAAAACAGAGTCACTACTTCCAGCTAGATATTGCTCAATGCAACACAAACAAATTAAATTAAATTGTGTATTATTTGAAAAAAGTTCAGATAAAGAATTACTTAACTTCACTTATACGTTCAGTTGATTGCATGCAGGTCTTATCTGGCCAAAGCTCACAGTCTAAGCACAAAATAATTAAAACTGTACCACTTATAAAAGGCAGAAACTGAATAACAATGAAGTGAACTACCACCATTTATCACTGGCTATGCAGGTTTTTTAACAAGCCTAAACTGAAAAAACAAGTCACAACTTCCAGCTAGATATTACTCAATGCAACACAAACAAATTAATTTCAATTGTGTATTATTTGAAAAAAGTGCAGATAAAGATTTACTTAACTTCACTTATAGGTTCAGTTGATTGCATGCAGGTCTTAGCTGGCCAAAGCTCACAGTTTAAGCAGAAAAAAATTCAAACTGTACCACTTATATAAGGCAGAAACTGAACAACAATTAAGTGAATTACCCCCACTTATCACTGGCTATGCAAGTTTTTTTAACAAGCCGTAACTGAAAGAACACTCTCAACTTCCAGCTAGATATTGCTCAATGTAACACAAACAAATTAATTTAAATTGTGTATTATTTGAAAATAGTGCAGATAAAGATTTACTTAACTTCACTTATATGTTCAGTTGATTGCATGCAGGTCTTAGCTGGCCAAAGCTAACAGTTTAAGCAGAAAATAATTCAAACTGTACCACTTATATAAGGCAGAAACTGAATAACAATGAAGTGAACTACCCCCACTTATCACTGACTAATCAGGTTTTTTAACAAGCCTTAACTGAAAAAACAGAGTCCCAACTTCCAGCTAGATATTGCTCAATGCAACACAAACAAATTAATTTAAATTGTGTATCATTTGAAAAAAGTGCAGATAAAGATTTACTTAACTTCACTTATACATTCATTTGATTGCATGCAGGTCTTAGCTGGCCAAAGCTCACAGTTTAAGCAGAAAATAATTCAAACTGTACCACTTATATAAGGCAGAAACTGAATAACAATGAAGTGAACTACCCCCACTGATCACTGGCTATGCAGGTTTTTTCACAAGCCTTAACTGAAAAAACAGAGTTACAACTTCCAGCTGGATATTGCTCAATGCAACACAAGCAAATTAATTTAAATTGTGTATTATTTGATAAAAGTGCAGATAAAGATTTACTTAACTTCACTTATACATTCATTTGATTGCATGCAGGTCTTAGCTGGCCAAAGCTAACAGTTTAAGCAGAAAATAATTCAAACTGTACCACTTATATAAGGCAAAAACTGAAAAACAATGAAGTGAACTACCCCCACTTATCACTGGCTAGGCAGGTTTTTTAACAAGCCTAAACTGAAAAAACAAGTCACAACTTCCAGCTAGATATTACTCAATGCAACACAAACAAATTAATTTCAATCGTGTATTATTTGAAAAAAGTGCAGATAAAGATTTACTTAACTTCACTTATACGTTCAGTTGATTGCATGCAGGTCTTAGCTGACCAAAGCTCACAGTTTAAGCAGAAAATAATTCAAACTGTACCACTTATATAAGGCAGAAACTGAATAAAAATGAAGTGAACTACCCCCACTTATCACTGACTAATCAGGTTTTTTAACAAGCCTTAACTGAAAAAACAGAGTCCCAACTTCCAGTTAGATATTGCTCATGCAACATAAATAAATTAATTTAAATCGTGTATTATTTGAAAAAACTCAGATAAAGATTTACTTAACTTCAGCTATACGTTCAGTTGATTGCATGCAGGTCTTAGCTGGCCAAAGCTCACAGTTTAAGCAGAAAATAATTCAAACTGTACCTCTTATATAAGGCAGAAACTGAATAACAATGAAGTGAATTACCCCCACTTATCACTGGCTATGCAAGTTTTTTTAACAAGCCTTAACTGAAAGAACACTCACAACTTTCAGCTAGATATTGCTCAATGTAACACAAACAAATTAATTTAAATTGTGTATTATTTGAAAATAGTGCAGATAAAGATTTACTTAACTTCACTTACACCTTCAGTTGATTGCATGCAGGTCTTAGCTGGCCAAAGCTCACAGTTTAAGCAGAAAATAATTCAAACTGTACCACTTATATAAGGCAGAAACTGAATAACAATGAAGTGAACTACCCCCACTTATCACTGACTAATCAGGTTTTTAACAAGCCTTAACTGAAAAAACAGAGTCCCAACTTCCAGCTAGATATTGCTCATGCAACACAAATACATTAATTTAAATTGTGTATTATTTGAAAAAAATGCAGATAAAGATTTACTTAACTTCAGCTATACGTTCAGTTGATTGCATGCAGGTCTTAGCTGGACAAAGCTCACAGTTTAAGCAGAAAATAATTCAAACTGTACCTCGTATATACAGCAGAAACTGAATAACAATGAAGTGAACTACCCCCACTTATCACTGGCTATGCAGGTTTTTTAACAAGCATTAACTGAAAAAACAGAGTCACAACTTCCAGCTAGATATTGCTCAATGCAACACAAACAAATTAATTTAAATTGTGTATTATTTGAAAAAAGTGCAGATAAAGATTTACTTAACTTCACTTATAGATTCAGTTGATTGCCTGCAGGTCTTATCTGGCCAAAGCTCACAGTCTAAGCACAAAATAATTAAAACTGTACCACTTATAAAAGGCAGAAACTGAATAACAATGAAGTGAACTACCACCATTTATCACTGGCTATGCAGGTTTTTTAACAAGCCTAAACTGAAAAAACAAGTCACAACTTCCAGCTAGATATTACTCAATGCAACACAAACAAATTAATTTCAATCGTGTATTATTTGAAAAAAGTGCAGATAAAGATTTACTTAACTTCACTTATACGTTCAGTTGATTGCATGCAGGTCTTAGCTGGCCAAAGCTCACAGTTTAAGCAGAAAATAATTCAAACTGTACCACTTATATAAGGCAGAAACTGAATAACAATTAAGTGAATTACCCCCACTTATCACTGGCTATGCAAGTTTTTTTAACAAGCCTTAACTGAAAGAACACTCACAACTTCCAGCTAGATATTGCTCAATGTAACACAAACAAATTAATTTAAATTGTGTATTATTTGAAAATAGTGCAGATAAAGATTTACTTAACTTCACTTATATGTTCAGTTGATTGCATGCAGGTCTTAGCTTGCCAAAGCTAACAGTTTAAGCAGAAAATAATTTAAACTGTACCACTTATATAAAGCAGAAACTGAATAACAATGAAGTGAACTACCCCCACTTATCACTGACTAATCAGGTTTTTTAACAAGCCTTAACGGAAAAAACAGAGTCCCAACTTCCAGCTAGATATTGCTCATGCAATACAAATACATTAATTTAAATTGTGTATTATTTGAAAAAAGTGCAGATAAAGATTTACTTAACTTCAGCTATACGTTCAGTTGATTGCATGCAGGTCTTAGCTGGCCAAAGCTCACAGTTTAAGCAGAAAATAATTCAAACTGTACCTCTTATATAAGGCAGAAACTGAATAACAATGAAGTGAACTACCCCCACTTATCACTGGCTATGCAGGTTTTTTAACAAGCCTTAACTGAAAAAACAGAGTCGCAACGTCCAGCTAGATATTGCTCAATGCAACACAAACAAATTAATTTAAATCGTGTATTATTTGAAAAAAGTGCAGGTAAAGATTTACTTAACTTCAGTTATAAATTCAGTTGATTGCATACAGGTCTTATAGAGCCAAAGCTCACAGTCTAAGCACAAAATAATTAAAACTGTACCACTTATACAAGGCAGAAACTGAATAACAATGAAGTGAACTAACCCCATTTATCACTGGCTATGCAGGTTTTTTAACAAGCCTAAACTGTAAAAACAAGTCACAACTTCCAGCTAGATATTACTCAATGCAACACAAACAAATTAATTTAAATTGTGTATTATTTGAAAAAAGTGCAGATAATGATTTACTTAACTTCACTTATACATTCAGTTGATTGCAAGCAGGTCTTAGCTGGCCAAAGCTCACAGTTTACACAGAAAATAATTCAACCTGTACCACTTATATAAGGCAGAAACTGAATAACAATGAAGTGAACTACCCCCACATATCACTGGCTATGCAGGTTTTTTAAAAAGCCTTAACTGAAAAAACAGAGTTACAACTTCCAGCTAGATATTGCTCAGTGCAACACAAACAAATTAATTTAAATTGTGTATTATCTGATAAAAGTGCAGATAAAGATTTACTTAACTTCACTTATACGTTCAGTTGATTGCATGCAGGTCTTAGCTGGCCAAAGCTCAAAGTTTAAGCAGAAAATAGTTCAAACTGTACCACTTATATAAGGCAGAAACTGAATAACAATGAATTGAACTTCCCCCACTTATCACTGGCTATGCAGGTTTTTTAACAAGCCTTAACTGATAAAACAGAGTCACAACTTCCAGCTAGATATTGCTCAATGCAACACAAACAAATTAATTTAAATCATGTATCATTTGAAAAAAGTGCAGATAAAGATTTACTTAACTTCACTTATACGTTCAGTTGATTGCATGCAGGTCTTAGCTGGCCAAAGCTCACAGTGTAAGCAGAAAATAATTCAAACTGTACCACTTATATAAGTCTGAAACTGAATAACAATGAAGTGAACTACCCCCACTTATCACTGGCTATGCAGGTTTTATAACAAGCCTTAACTGAAAGAACAGAGTCACTACTTCCAGCTAGATATTGGTCAATGCAACACAAACAAATTAATTTAATCGTGTATTATTTGAAAAAAGTGCAGATAAAGATTTACTTAACTTCACTTATACGTTCAGTTGATTGCATGCAGGTCTTAGCTGGCCAAAGCTCACAGTTTATGCAGAAAATAATTCAAACTGTACCACTTATATAAGGCAGAAACTGAATAACAATTAAGTGAATTACCCCCACTTATCACTGGCTATGCAAGTTTTTTTAACAAGCCTTAACTGAAAAAACAGTCACAACTTCCAGCTAGATATTGCTCAATGTAAGACAAGCAAATTAATTTAAATTGTGCATTATATGAAAATAGTGCAGATAAAGATTTACTTAACTTCACTTATATGTTCAGTTGATTGCATGCAGGTCTTAGCTGACCAAAGCTCACAGTTTAAGCAGAAAATAATTCAAACTGTACCACTTATATAAGGCAGAAACTGAATAAAAATGAAGTGAACTACCCCCACTTATCACTGACTAATCAGGTTTTTTAACAAGCCTTAACTGAAAAAAGAGTCCCAACTTCCAGTTAGATATTCCTCATGCAACACAAATAAATTAATTTAAATTGTGTATTATTTGAAAAAAATGCTGATAAAGATTTACTTAACTTCAGCTATACGTTCAGTTGATTGCATGCAGGTCTTAGCTGGACAAAGCTCACAGTTTAAGCAGAAAATAATTCAAACTGTACCTCGTATATAAGGCAGAAACTGAATAACAATGAAGTGAACTACCCCCACTTATCACTGGCTATGCAGGTTTTTTAACAAGCATTAACTGAAAAAACAGAGTCACAACTTCCAGCTAGATATTGCTCAATGCAACACAAACAAATTAATTTAAATTGTGTATTATTTGAAAAAAGTGCAGATAAAGATTTACTTAACTTCAATTATAGACTCAGTTGATTGCATACAGGTCTTATCTGGCCAAAGCTCACAGTCTAAGCACAAAATAATTAAAACTGTACCACTTATACAAGGCAGAAACTGAATAACAATGAAGTGAGCTACCCCGATTTATCACTGGCTATGCAGGTTTTTTAACAAGCCTAAACTGAAAAAACAAGTCACACCTTCCAGCTAGATATTACTCCATGCAACACAAACAAATTAATTTCAATTGTGTATTATTTGAAAAAAGTGCAGATAAAGATGTACTTAACTTCACTTATAGGTTCAGTTGATTGCATGCAGGTCTTAGCTGGCCAAAGCTCACAGTTTAAGCAGAAAAAATTCAAACTGTACCACTTATATAAGGCAGAAACTGAACAACAATTAAGTGAATTACCCCCACTTATCACTGGCTATGCAAGTTTTTTTAACAAGCCGTAACTGAAAGAACACTCTCAACTTCCAGCTAGATATTGCTCAATGTAACACAAACAAATTAATTTAAATTGTGTATTATTTGAAAATAGTGCAGATAAAGATTTACTTAACTTCACTTATATGTTCAGTTGATTGCATGCAGATCTTAGCTTGCCAAAGCTAACAGTTTAAGCAGAAAATAATTTAAACTGTACCACTTATATAAGGCAGAAACTGAATAACAATGAAGTGAACTACCCCCACTTATCACTGACTAATCAGGTTTTTTAACAAGCCTTAACTGAAAAAACAGAGTCTCAACTTCCAGCTTGATATTGCTCAATGCAACACAAACAAATTAATTTAAATTGTGTATCATTTGAAAAAAGTGCAGATAAAGATTTACTTAACTTCACTTACACCTTCAGTTGATTGCATGCAGGTCTTAGCTGGCCAAAGCTCACAGTTTAAGCAGAAAATAATTCAAACTGTACCACTTATATAAGGCAGAAACTGAATAACAATGAAGTGAACTACCCCCACTGATCACTGGCTATGCAGGTTTTTTCACAAGCCCTAACTGAAAAAACAGAGTTACAACTTCCAGCTGGATATTGCTCAATGCAACACAAGCAAATTAATTTAAATTGTGTATTATTTGATAAAAGTGCAGATAAAGATTTACTTAACTTCACTTATACATTCATTTGATTGCATGCAGGTCTTAGCTGGCCAAAGCTAACAGTTTAAGCAGAAAATAATTCAAACTGTACCACTTATATAAGGCAAAAACTGAAAAACAATGAAGTGAACTACCCCCACTTATCACTGGCTAGGCACGTTTTTTAACAAGCCTAAACTGAAAAAACAAGTCACAACTTCCAGCTAGATATTACTCAATGCAACACAAACAAATTAATTTCAATCGTGTATTATTTGAAAAAAGTGCAGATAAAGATTTACTTAACTTCACTTATACATTCAGTTGATTGCATGCAGGTCTTAGCTGACCAAAGCTCACAGTTTAAGCAGAAAATAATTCAAACTGTACCACTTATATAAGGCAGAAACTGAATAAAAATGAAGTGAACTACCCCCACTTATCACTGACTAATCAGGTTTTTTAACAAGCCTTAACTGAAAAAACAGAGTCCCAACTTCCAGTTAGATATTGCTCATGCAACACAAATAAATTAATTTAAATCGTGTATTACTTAAAAAAAATGCAGATAAAGATTTACTTAACTTCAGCTATACGTTCAGTTGATTGCATGCAGGTCTTAGCTGGACAAAGCTCACAGTTTAAGCAGAAAATAATTCAAACTGTACCTCTTATATAAGGCAGAAACTGAATAACAATGAAGTGAATTACCCCCACTTATCACTGGCTATGCAAGTTTTTTTAACAAGCCTTAACTGAAAGAACACTCACAACTTCCAGCTAGATATTGCTCAATGTAACACAAACAAATTAATTTAAATTGTGTATTATTTGAAAATAGTGCAGATAAAGATTTACTTAACTTCACTTACACCTTCAGTTGATTGCATGCAGGTCTTAGCTGGCCAAAGCTCACAGTTTAAGCAGAAAATAATTCAAACTGTACCACTTATATAAGGCAGAAACTGAATAACAATGAAGTGAACTACCCCCACTTATCACTGACTAATCAGGTTTTTTAACAAGCCTTAACTGAAAAAACAGAGTCCCAACTTTCAGCTAGATATTGCTCCTGCAACACAAATAAATTAATTTAAATTGTGTATTATTTGAAAAAAGTGCAGATAAAGATTTACTTAACTTCAGCTATACGTTCAGTTGATTGCATGCAGGTCTTAGCTGGCCAAAGCTCACAGTTTAAGCAGAAAATAATTCAAACTGTACCTCTTATATAAGGCAGAAACTGAATAACAATGAAGTGAACTACCCCCACTTATCACTGGCTATGCAGGTTTTTTAACAAGCCTTAACTGAAAAAACAGAGTCACAACTTCCAGCTAGATATTGCTCAATGCAACACAAACAAATTAATTTAAATTGTGTATTATTTGAAAAAGTGCAGATAAAGATTTACTTAACTTCAATTATAGACTCAGTTGATTGCCTACAGGTCTTATCTGGCCAAAGCTCACAGTCTAAGCACAAAATAATTAAAACTGTACCACTTATACAAGGCAGAAACTGAATAACAATGAAGTGAACTACCCCGATTTATCACTGGCTATGCAGGTTTTTTAACAAGCCTAAACTGAAAAAACAAGTCACACCTTCCAGCTAGATATTACTCCATGCAACACAAACAAATTAATTTCAATCGTGTATTATTTGAAAAAAGTGCAGATAAAGATTTACTTAACTTCACTTATAGGTTCAGTTGATTGCATGCAGGTCTTAGCTGGCCAAAGCTCACAGTTTAAGCAAAAATAATTCAAACTGTACCACTTATATAAGGCAGAAACTGAATAACAATTAAGTGAATTACCCCCACTTATCACTGGCTATGCAGGTTTTTTTAACAAGCCTTAACTGAAAGAACACTCACAACTTCCAGCTAGATATTGCTCAATGTAACACAAACAAATTAATTTAAATTGTGTATTATTTGAAAATAGTGCAGATAAAGATTTACTTAACTTCACTTATATGTTCAGTTGATTGCATGCAGGTCTTAGCTTGCCAAAGCTAACAGTTTAAGCAGAAAATAATTTAAACTGTACCACTTATATAAGGCAGAAACTGAATAACAATGAAGTGAACTACCCCCACTTATCACTGACTAATCAGGTTTTTTAACAAGCCTTAACTGAAAAAACAGAGTCCCAACTTCCAGCTAGATATTGCTCATGCAACACAAATACATTAATTTAAATTGTGTATTATTTGAAAAAAGTGCAGATAAAGATTTACTTAACTTCAGCTATACGTTCAGTTGATTGCATGCAGGTCTTAGCTGGCCAAAGCTCACAGTTTAAGCAAAAAATAATTCAAACTGTACCTCTTATATAAGGCAGAAACTGAATAACAATGAAGTGAACTACCCCCACTTATCACTGGCTATTCAGGTTTTTTAACATGCCTTAACTGAAAAAACAGAGTCACAACGTCCAGCTAGATATTGCTCAATGCAACACAAACAAATTAATTTAAATCATGTATTATTTGAAAAAAGTGCAGATAAAGATTTACTTAACTTCAGTTATGAATTCAGTTGATTGCATACAGGTCTTATCTGGCCAAAGCTTACAGTCTAAGCACAAAATAATTAAAACTGTACCACTTATACAAGGCAGAAACTGAATAACAATGAAGTGAACTACCCCCATTTATCACTGGCTATGCAGGTTTTTTAACAAGCCTAAACTGTAAAAACAAGTCACAACTTCCAGCTAGATATTACTCAATGCAACACAAACAAATTAATTTCAATCGTGTATTATTTGAAAAAAGTGCAGATAAAGATTTACTTAACTTCACTTATACATTCAGTTGATTGCATGCAGGTCTTAGCTGGCCAAAGCTCACAGTTTACACAGAAAATAATTCAACCTGTACCACTTATATAAGGCAGAAACTGAATAACAATGAAGTGAACTACCCCCACATATCACTGGCTATGCAGGTTTTTTAAAAAGCCTTAACTGAAAAAAAAGAGTTACAACTTCCAGCTAGATATTGCTCAGTGCAACACAAACAAATTAATTTAAATTGTGTATTATCTGATAAAAGTGCAGATAAAGATTTACTTAACTTCACTTATACATTCAGTTGATTGCATGCAGGTCTTAGCTGGCCAAAGCTCAAAGTTTAAGCAGAAAATAGTTCAAACTGTAACACTTATATAAGGCAGAAACTGAATAACTATGAATTGAATTTCCCCCACTTATCACTGGCTATGCAGGTTTTTTTACAAGCCTTAACTGATAAAACAGAGTCACAACTTCCAGCTAGATATTGCTCAATGCAACACAAACAAATTAATTTAAATCATGTATCATTTGAAAAAAGTGCAGATAAAGATTTACTTAACTTCACTTATACGTTCAGTTGATTGCATGCAGGTCTTAGCTGGCCAAAGCTCACAGTGTAAGCAGAAAATAATTCAAACTGTACCACTTATATAAGTCTGAAACTGAATAACAATGAAGTGAACTACCCCCACTTATCACTGGCTATGCAGGTTTTATAACAAGCCTTAACTGAAAAAACAGAGTTACAACTTCCAGCTGGATATTGGTCAATGCAACACAAACACATTAATTTAATTGTGTATTATTTGAAAAAAGTGCAGATAAAGAATTACTTAACTTCACTTATACGTTCAGTTGATTGCATGCAGGTCTTAGCTGGCCAAAGCTCACAGTTTAAGCAGAAAATAATTCAAACTGTACCACTTATATAAGGCAGAAACTGAATAACAATTAAGTGAATTACCCCCACTTATCACTGGCTATGCAAGTTTTTTTAACAAGCCTTAACTGAAAAAACAGTCACAACTTCCAGCTAGATATTGCTCAATGCAACACAAACAAATTAATTTAAATTGTGTATTATTTGAAAATAGTGCAGATAAAGATTTATTTAACTTCACTTATATGTTCAGTTGATTGCATGCAGGTCTTAGCTGGCCAAAGCTAACAGTTTAAGCAGAAAATAATTCAAACTGTACCACTTATATAAGGCAGAAACTGAATAACAATGAAGTGAACTACCCCCACTTATCACTGGTTATGCTGTTTTTTTAACAAGCCTTAACTGAAAAAACAGAGTCACAACTTCCAGCTAGATATTGCTCAATGCAACACAAACAAACTAATTTAAATTGTGTATTATTTGAAAAAAGTGCAGATAAAGATTTACTTAACTTCACTTATACATTCAGTTGATTGCATGCAGGTCTTAGCTGGCCAAAGCTCACAGTGTAAGCAGAAAATAATTCTAACTGTACCACTTATATAAGTCTGAAACTGAATAACAATGAAGTGAACTACCCCCACTTATCACTGGCTATGCAGGTTTTATAACAAGCCTTAACTGAAAAAACAGAGTCACAACTTCCAGCTAGATATTGCTCAATGCAACACAAACAAATTAATTTAAATTGTGTATTATTTGAAAAAAAGTGCAGATAAAGATTTACTTAACTTCACTTATACGTTTAGTTGATTGCATGCCCGTCTTAGCTGGCCAAAGCTCACAGTTTAAGCAAAAAATAATTCAAATTGTAGCAATTATATAAGGCAGTCACTGAATAACAATGAAGTGAACTACCCCCACTTATCACTGGCTATGCAGTTTTTTTAACAAGCCTTAACTGAAAGAACAGAGTCACTACTTCCAGATAGATATTGGTCAATGCAACACAAACAAATTAATTTAATCCTGTATTATTTGAAAAAAGTGTAGATAAAGATTTACTTAACTTCACTTATACGTTCAGTTTATTGCATGCAGTTCTTAGCTGGCCAAAGCTCACAGTTTAAGCAGAAAATAATTCAAACTGCACCACTTATATAAGGCAGAAACTGAATAACAATTAAGTGAATTACCCCCACTTATCACTGGCTATGCAAGTTTTTTTAACAAGCCTTAACTGAAAAAACAGTCACAACTTCCAGCTAGATATTGCTCAATGCAACACAAACAAATTAATTTAAATTGTGTATTATTTGAAAATAGTGCAGATAAAGATTTACTTAACTTCACTTATATGTTCACTTGATTGCATGCAGGTCTTAGCTGGCCAAAGCTCACAGTTCAATCAATGATGTGGGTTTTCATGCTGTTTCAATAAATGTGAGTTTCAAGGGCAGAGAAGTTTACTGCTCATGCTAAGTCTGCTTTCTTTGTGAGACTGTATTGTTTGTTTAGCAAATGACTCGATGTTTGTGCTATTTTATTTCAAATTCTGTAATCATTGTAGAGAGAAGTAAATAAGATAACAGTATGCATGCTGACAAGTTTGAACAGTGTTTATGGAAACTGAGGAGAAATAGCCAAGGTGTGGAACACTGGAGTGGCTGGGGAGGTTGCTGCTGCTGGAGGTGTAGGGGGCTGCTGCAGGACAAACTGCTCTGGAGGGGCCCAATCTATTACCCTGTCTAGGACCCCATTTAACCATGCTCCATCTCTGGTATTTTGCACTGTTTCCTATAAATGATCCGAAGCTGGAATGAAACAATAAATTGTCAGTTGTTAGAAAATAATAAGCACTTTCATTCTGTGTTTGACATTAAAGAACGCACTTATTTTTACAACTGGCACTTCATTATTTCATTCCAAGTTCTGATAGTTTATGGTTTTCACTGCTATCTAATAATTAATAATAATTAATAACAGTCATAGTTTTGAACATGTCAGTGTACTTCTGTGGCGTGTGAATCTCCACTCAAGTGGCAGCAGCCTACCCAGCACATTTTGGGCAGTCATTTATGAAGTAACAACAGTAATAATAATGACGACAATGATCATGATGATGATCATAAATTAAGACTTAATGCAGGCAAGAAACTGGAATAACTTTGCAGTTACTATGTTTTCAGAAGTTAATACAGTTTTTTCCTTGCCTTACCTCATTTTTTCATTAATGCAAGTTGGCCCCAGTTTTGTTAGACTTCTAGTCATGCCAGAAACATTTATTTATTTAAAAGAACAATAAAACATACTGTGTAATTTTTATTCTGCTTATAAAAAAGTCATTAAAGCTTCTTGCCTGACTTTAAGCCTTCAGTTAGGTTATTTATTATTATTGTTATTTTTCAAGTTGCCCAGGTTTTTTGCACTTCTTTTTTGTTTAATTGTACAAATAAAAAATGCAACAAGTCAGGCTTGAAAGTGGTAAACAGCTTTTGCTCACAGTTCTTATTTAAACTTCAAAACCTCATAGCTCAAGGGATAAAGCCAAACACTTTATGGGTCGGTTTAAAGATCAAAGGTCCAGAATCAGGGACAGATTTTAAATGTATCATTGTTCTTATCTGCTTTGTTGCTAGAATAACATGTTTTGCATTAGCCTGCATTTTCTGAAGGATTACAAGTATAGAAGTCTGAAGCTCAAGCATCTATCATTATTTAAGTTTTGCAGTCCTCATAAATTTGCCAGAAAATCACACATGAGGAACAGACCAAAACTATGACACAAAATCAGGGACAGTCAAACATATGATCTGATCGCTCAACCTCTTTGGCCAAGAATTGGGATTGTGTGAAAGGCTCAAAATTATGGGAAAATGTTCTTTATTCTTGTCACCAAAGCAATGGATGAAGGTAAAAAAAGTTCACATCACATTACTTTGACCTGGCCAGGCCATTTGACACAATCTCCTACTCAGGTGTAGTACAAAAGATGAATAATCGGTTTACCTTTGAAATGTTGAAAATCATCCTACCAAACTGCCCTTTGTGCAAACCGGAATGTCAAAAATCGTCAGTCCGATCTGCACCGAAGTTTGAAAATCAGCAAACCGAAAACCAGATTCGCTGATTTTCGAATTTCAATTCAAAGACAAAGTATAATGCAGGGGGGCTGCACCCCCCCTGCACCCCCACACCCTATACTTTATTATTCTAACTCTGAGGTCACACTACAGTGGGGAAAGGGTCCACTAACCGATTCCCACTATAGTACACCTCGTACCAAAAATGCCGAATCTGCAATAAGCAAATGTTGCTGTGCATTCACTCATTGCACATTTGATGCATTTTGTTTTCAGCATACCGAAAACTTGAAAAAGTCCTTTCAGACTTTTGTATTTCACACATGTGCATTATGCACATAGGTTCATAGGTTCATACTAGGCTATCTGCCCTAGGGCATTTATAAGCCTAGCCAGAGTGTGTATGGCTTTCGCCACCCATTTTAAATTAATTTTGCTATGCCCTTTTTCGAGGTTAGTATACTGTGCCTCTGTCTAACAGTGACACAGAAGTGTTACCCGGGGTAAACCTACAATCTCCCATCCACTCATCAAGATTCCTCTTGAAGAGAGTCAATGAGGGACTCTGCCTAACCTGGACTGGGATTTTATTCCAGAGTGAAGGGAGCCTCTGGGTTATCAATCTGTCCCTTCAGCATGTCCTATTTATTTCAGTGCTGAGGTTCAAGTCCCTTGAGCGCGTAGCTTGATGGGATTTGGATTTTCTGAGGTGCAGCATGTCCATTAATTCCGGGTTGAACATGGCTTTATACATCAGGCACAGATCGCCTCTGAGCAGGCGGTATGCCACTGAGTAGAGCTGGAGTTTCTTTAACCGGGCAGCATACGGCATCTGTTTGAGACCCTTGATCCTCTTGGTGAGGTACTTTTGGGGTCTTTCCAGTTGCTGCAGGTGTCTGGTAAGGTACATCCCAAAAGGGGCATTGTACTCAATTATGGGCCTGATGAGGGATGAGTAAAGAGGCACGATGACCTCCCCTGATCTAGATGTGAATCCCTTCATGATTAGGTGGGCTATATAAAATGTTTTTCTAACCACTTTGGCCACGTGGTTGTCAAATGAGAGATTGCTATCAACTTGGGTCCCCAGGTCCCTAATTACTTCTTCTGTACTTAATGGATTACAACCTATGTGGTAATTTTTGGGCACTTTGTTTTTGCCAAAGGGGATGACTATACACTTTTTGGCGTTTAGCTTGAGGCCATGGCTCTGGCACCAGTTGTCTGTTTCTATGAGGCCGTTTTGGAGGATGCTTGTGTTGGCTGGAGAGTCGATTATGGCACCCAGTTTGCAGTCATCTGCGAACTTGGTCAGCCACAGTTCTTCCATGTTGGCCTGTACCTCCGAGAAATATATACCGAACAAGAGAGGTCCCAGGACTGAGCCTTGTGGGATGCCACTTGTAACTGGTTTGGAGTCTGACATGGCTCCAGCTATTCTAACATTGTGGGTTCTGTCCTTGAGCCAGTTTGCAACCCATCTAGTGACATAGGGGTTTATATTTAAGCTGGTGAGCTTATCTATAATGCCCGAATGGGGTATTGTATTGAAGGCTTTTGTGAGGTCCAGGTAGGCTGTGTAGACCACCTTCCCCTTGTCAATGGCCTTGGTGACTATTTCAAAGAAATTGACCAGGTTTAAGAGGCAGGATATGCACTTAACAAAGCTGAACCGGGTAGGATCCAGTGTCTGTAGGTCCCCAATATCTTAATTTATAAGGTCCATGATGATCCTTTCCATAGCTTTGCAGACCAAGCTAGTGAGACTTATGGGGCAATAGTTTCCAGGATCCATTGAGGCACCACCTTTGTGGAGAGGGACCACTGTTGCTGTACGCCACTCTTTGGGTACATATCCTGTAGTAAGGCTGAGATTGAACAGTAGTTTTAGGTTTGGGTTTAGCTCTTCTTGGAGTTCATGTAGGACGCAGCCTGGGACACCATCTGGTCCCATTGATGCTGTGTTTCTTGCTTTGGAGAGGGCAGCTCTTACCTGAGCATCTGAAATGTCAGGGGGGCAGCACTCTGCTGGGATAGATATTAGCCCTTTTGGTGGGGAGGGGGGGGGAGTTTGCGCTGAACATGTCAGCTAGGATGTTGGCAATGTCTGTGGGTTTGTTGTATTTTTTGTCATTTTGGACTAATTCTGAGTATATCTGGGAATTCCCACCCAGGTTCCTAACATAACTAAAGAAAGCTTTGTGATTATCCTTAGTGTCTTGTGCAATTTTTCTCTCGAAGCTGGCCTTAGACGATTTTATGAGTGCCCGTAGTTTTTTGCTAATACTGATCAGAGATGCCTTCCCTTTTTGGGATTTTGCTCTATCATGTAGTAGCTTCCTCCTTCTATTGTATAGTTTGTTTATGGCTGGGGTCCACCAGACAGGACGTCTGCCTTTGGAGGATTGGGTCTTGGTTTTATTTGGGATTGCATGATCCATGCATTCCTGAAGGTGTTCATAGAATGCGTTTATAAAGGATTTTGCGGTCTGGGCCGTATTATCCACAGGCCCGGGGGCTTTGAAGGACTCCACCTCGGTTTTGAGGAGTGTGAAATTTGCTTTAGAGAAGTTTTTCACTGTGGTTTTCTGGGCATGGGGTGGGGTCGGGATGTGAATATCCAGTGAGATTAGTTTATGGTCTGATCTTACCAGTGAGGGATACACTTCTGGTCTGGAGCATAGAGTCCCCATGTTGGTGATGACCAGGTCCAGTATGTTTTCCCCTCTTGTGGGAGTAGTAACAAGTTGTTCAATAGCATTTGAGTTTATAAATTCTAGGAACCTTTGGGTTAGGGTGTTGGAGCTAGAGTAATGCTCCCAGTCTATGGTTGGGTAGTTGAAGTCACCCAATATAATGGTGTTTGGAGAGACCTTCATATTTTCCAGTGTTGTCAGGAAGGCCAAGTGGGGTTCCTGGATTTGGGAGGGTGGTCTGTAGCAGGCTATAAACTGGAAAGCAGTTTTACCCACTGTTAGTTGCACATGGATAGTCTCTGATGCTTCGTGCTGTGCCACCAACCTGGAGGTGTGGGTATCTTTGATGAATATTGATACTCCCCCTCCTTTTGTGGTTTGGTCCAAGTTTTGAGGCCGAAAAGCATGGTATGAGGTATAACCTGGTAGTGCTGGGGTGCTCTCGAGAGCCTTGAACCAGGTTTCTGTTACTGCACAGATATCGATGTTCTCCATGCTAAGGAGAGTTTCGAGTGCATGCATCTTGAGGTTTAGACTTCTGGCGTTGAGTAGCATTACTCTTAGTTTCTTATCCCTTGTGATACCTATGGAGGTGGGTTTGTCTTTTGAGCCTTGCCTAAAAAAGGCACTATGGGGGTAGCAAGAGCCTTTGCCAATATCCGAAAGCCCAGGGGTGACAGGTGCAAGCTGTCCCTAGCGAAGCATTGTGGCTTGTCGAGCATGTCATCCCAGGCTGACAGGCATTGGATCTCCCTTGAATGACACCAATACTTAATCCAATTGTTGAAATTGATCATCTTGTCTTCATACTGTGGCATTATTCTTGGTGAGGGTAAGATGCTACTCAAGGTCAGGGTCATGCCGGCCTGGGCTACATGCTCAGAGAGCTCCTCTATGTCTCTTTTCATGTAGTCCAGGGAGGTACGTCTCAGGTCATTCACACCAGCATGGACAATGACTGAGTCATATTTGTACTTGCCTTGGAGTGACCTGAGTGCTTGTGTTATGTGGCGGACCCTAGCGCCGACAGGCAGCTCACCGTGACCTTCTCCTTGTTCAGCCAGGTGAGTGGGACATCAGTGTGCCTGATGATAGAGTCACCTATTGCAAGTGTATCAGGTTCATAGGTTCATAGGTTCATAGGTTCATACTAGGCTATCTGCCCGAGGGCATTTACAAGCCTAGCCCATAGTTTTGTGGCTTACACCACCCCTTTAGTATGGGGAACTATACCCATTATTTTGCTGTGCCTCTGTCGAGCAGTGACACTGAGGTAATCCCTGGGGTATATCTGCGATCTCCCATCCATTGGTCAAGATTTCTCTTGAACAAGGCCAGCGAGGTGCTCTGCCTCACATATACCGGTATTTTATTCCACAGCATAGGGAGTCTTTGGGTGATGAATCTATCCCTCCAGCACATCCTATTAATAGCCATGTCGAGGTTTAAGTCTCCTGCCCTTGTGGCTCTGACGGATCTAGATTTAATGAGGTGAAGCATATTCATCAAATCTGGGTTTGACATGGCCTTGTATGTTAGGCAAAGGTCACCTCTGAGCAAGCGGTAAGCGACTGAATAGAGCTGGAGTTCTTTCGGTCGGGCAGGTGTGTTGTTTAGCCTTAAGGGCTGTGACTGTTCGGCACACTGGCTTTGTGAGCTATGTGTTGCACGTGTTTTGTTTTGGGGTAGCCATTGCTTGGGTGTCTGCTTTGGAGTTCTCTGCTGCTTAGGCAGATTTTTATTTAGAGCCTCCAAGTATGTTTTTGTGTGTTTATGTGTTTGGTTTGCTGTCGTGGTAGGTCTATGTGAGACTGGAATTTTAGTGAGTGTGGTTTCCTTCTCCTCCTGACTGGTTATGCCAGTACTGAGTTGAGAGAGCTTAGCCTCCAGTTTGGCTATATGGTTGCATCTCTCACATGTGTTGGAATTTGTTGGGAGGAGGAGAGGGTTGTCTGTGTACATGAGGCAGTTGTAACATTGCCTCAAGATTCCTAGATTCACCAGCTGGACCGGAGAGGAGATTGACAACTGACCTTTGGACATGCTAGAATAGTATTGGAAATTCCTTTATAATTGAAAAAAAATGGACAATGGGGAGCAAGGTACTCCAGGGGGAGTTTGTGAGGGTGTAGTGCTTTTAATTTTTTAGTGCTGACTTATATAATTGCTTTAGTGAGCAAGTGCTAGGTAACAAATGCAAAAATGACAAACAGTAACTTTCTTTCAAGTGAAACAAGGAAATAAGTACAGTAAGCAATGCAGATATCACTAGGGATCCACAGAAGCACTGAAAAGCTGCGTTTTAGGTGGAATTAGCTTTTCAGGGAAATAACAAGCATACAAACAAAACTAGATTCAGCAGGCCTGGATCTAGTCTATGCTACAGCAAACAAGGTGTACCAATTTACAGTAATAAATAGTTCAAATATGCAAGCACTATAAGCCTTTAACCAGAAATTCCCAGCTCAGAAGGGCAGAGTCCAGCCTCTTCTCCCACAAGAGTGCAGACCATGAACCTTCTTAATGTAAAATAACTGGCCTGAAGCCCAGGTGCTTAAACCAGAACTAATACACTTTTAGAATAACAGACACTGAGCCTCAGTCAGCAGTTCCCAACTTAGAAGGATGTAAGCTACCTGTCCTGCCACCACAGTGCAGCCCACAAACCTTCCTAATATAAAACAACTGGTCTAAAGCCCAAGTGCTTAAACTAAAAGGCTTAGAATAAGTTACACCAAGCAGTAATAAATACAATTGAGTACTTTTAAGATGACGCAAAAGCAAAATAAAGTAGGAAAAACACAAATACAGATAAAGCAGATAAATGTTGTCAAGGTAAACTGAATAATCTAGGAGCAAACCGAAACACTTGCATCGCTAGCTGGATTGCCAACTTGCTCACAGGATGCAGGAGATCAAAATAGTGGAAGTTACCTCTAGAAAGACAGCAGTCACCAATGGAGTCCCCCAGGGTTCAGTGCTGAGACTTTTTCTGTTTGGCATATACATCTCAAAAGTAAAAGAAAATACCAAAGGGCTTTGGCCGACTATGCTTGAGATGACTGCAAGCTAAGAGCAGTTATTGAATCCCCAAATGACTTAACCATCATGCAGGAAGGTTTGTCCCAAACAATAACTGGTATTAGAATCACGAACGGAAACTAAACATCCTTTGGGAAGTCATCTACTCCTGGGAACTATCAAACTGACAATTCCCCCTAAGAACTGACCCAGTTATTTGGCATTTGGTAACTTGTGTGTACAGTAACCTAACTTTTGACCAATATGTGCCCAGAGTAATAAAGTCTTTCAATATTGCACAGCTTATAATAAACAAATTGATCGTGACTAGATCTAGAGATGTTATTGTCTCCCTTTACAAAGCTCTCTTAGGACAATCATTTTGTATAATGCCCACTTTGGCATGTATCTGTCCAGACCCATGCAACACTTGGAATACTCACATAGATACCTTACTAAAAGGATAAAAGACCTAAACAATAGGTCTTGAATGGACCATCTCAAAGATTTATCACTATACTCAGTATCCTGCAGAGTACTTAGAGGTGACCAGAGTCTGGCATATGAGACATCCTCTGGACTAATACAGATGGACCGTCTAAACATCAGCAAGTCAAATGGCATCAGAAATACTCAGTCCCGGTATCTAAACTGAATGTTGTGGAGAGATGGATATATATCACAGAGGCTACCACTGTTCCAGAAGATACTATCCATTCAAGTAAAACAAAGTTCATCTCTGTCCATATTCAAATGCAACTTGGATCTAAGGATGTGTAATAGAAAATGTTCTCCAGGATTGCTCCTCATGCCATTAATGGATAGAAGCAGTTCCTAAATGCTGCATCCCTTACATGGGTCCCCCTCAAATTATCTATGGTATGATCACATTTATTTTCACTAGGACTAATGTACAATTATCAGCCATGGGATAGGTAAGGCTTATCAGAAAATGTTAATTCAAGCACCAAAAGGGAAATTGGCTAAGCTTAAAATGTCCTCCAAGTGAACCTATGTTGGGGTAGTAAATAGTTTTTAAAAATCTGCCCTTTTTAGATCACTAAGTGCCCCTCTAAACCTCTGCCCCCAGCCTTCCACAACTTTCTTCATTAAGTTCAGGACCACTAAATAAAGGCAAATATTAAAAAATGGATCCACAATTTTAAGTTGACTCACATTTTATTGACTGCCTAGCAAGTACCACAATGTTTGAAAAAAAAATAAAATGCTAAAAAAATTTTTGTGAGGAAGATAAGTGTGTGCCGTCACAGGGATCATTTCACCTCCACACACCTGCATCTTTATATTTACTAAATCCAAGACCTTAGGGTAAGGAAAAAACATCCTTGTTCATGCAATCAATGATCTTGCATGTAACACTGCTAACATCTTCGGTTATTTAGAAGTTGATTGGCTTACTCAGTGAGAAATGTATCAATGTAAAGTGATGTACCCATAAAAAGTTATATTTGCTTACTATTAATGGTTACTTCTTCAACAGTAAATTAAGCAGTACAAAACAAATTGTTGAAAAATATAACTTTAAACATACAATTTCTATACAGTTAAACTTAACTATTTTGTGATGGTAAAACTGTACTTCTGTCATTCTCCTAGACCAGAATAAAAGTGTACAAATCAGGCTTATGTCTGACAGTTCTTCATGCAACATCCAGTATAAATAATACATTCTTGATTACCAAATCCAACATTAAACTTGGAATAAATGTTGACATTTTTGTTTAGAAAAGGGGTGTATCAACAAAAAATGGAGACAAATTTGGAGGCGTTTGATTGGATGCACACATTTAGCCAGACTACAGTAGATATAAATAATTCTTGATGAGTATAACAATAAACCTTGTAAATCTGATTGATGAATTCTCTGTTAGAAAATGGGTTATCACCAAAGACTGGGAACAAATTTGAGGTAGTTGATTTGAAATATACCTTTTGAAAAGCTATACTTTATGCAACAGGAACAATGACACCAGTAAAGCTGAAATTCTATGGACAATGTACTCATTCTCCAAGTTTGCTTTAAAGATATAATACTTCTAATACATACTTTAGGGGACTGCAGCTTTTCAAAAGTAATATGTGGGATACGTTATCACAAAAATGACTATAGATAGTGGATTTATCTTTATTGCAACATTATTTAATGTAGTAGAGAAGAAGGACATAAAGAAAGTGTTAGTCCTTATTGTCATATCTAGAAAAAAGGAATAGAGGTAGATTTAAAAGTGGGCCTGGTGGCCTTTAAATCTTTTGAACGCAACAAAAACATCCATAAGACTCAGGAGGATACTTCTTGGCATCAAGAGGCATGATAAGTCATGTTCAAGATCTGTATGAAATGGAACTTTATTACTGAAATTGGGCTCCCCTAAAAGAACTGTCTCTTGATGAAGCTGTGCAGTACTTTAACTCAACCTTCTTACAAATCTTAAACTATCATGCACCCTGCAGAACCATTAGAATAAAAGCAAAATATGCCCAATGGATAACTAAAGAAACCAAAACTATAAAGAAAGAAAGAGATAAGGCTTGGATACAATGCCACACAAACAAAACCATTACTATGAGACAAAATTACTTAGAACTCTGTAATAATACCAAAATGCTAATTATACATGACAAAACCAACTACTATAAAAGCATGAAAGAAAAATATGCTAACAATCCTCAAAGATTCTGTGCCACAATAAATACTATACTACAGTATGGTAAATTCACAACCCCAACCCCCGTGACAGTAAATAGCCATGACAACACTCCTACACAATTCAATAAGTACTTTACTGAAACTGTCCAAACCCTAGCCAATGCCCAAAATAATTCTAGCTGCCCCACAACAACATCTAACAAAACCCACTCCAACATACAAGAAAATTCATCCAACTTCTCCCTGCACCCCATATCCGCCAAGGTTATTTCTAAACTCCTTCACAAAGTCAAACCAACCACACTAGCTGCTGATAACCTACCATCAGATTTCCTTCAGATAGCAGCTGAAGCCATAGCCTGTCCTGTTGCTATTCTCATCAACAGGTCTCTCTATCTGAATGCATGGTACCATCTTTATGGAAAACATCACATGTTATACCACTACACAAAGGAGGTAACTCCTTAGAACTCACCAATTACCAACCAATAGTGATTCTATCAGCCCTACACAAACTACTTTGCATCACTTCCAAAGATAACGTCCAGATCAGTCCAACCTCACATACTAAACTGCTAGGTGTAGAAATTGACAACAACCTAAGATTTGACATCCACATAGCTCAAACCATCAAGAAAGTCAATAAAAAGCTTGGCCTCCTATACAGGAACAAGCATTTTATCACTAGACATAGCAGGGCCACAATAGCAAGGACTCACCTTTTGTCCATTCTCCTCTATGCCTTCCCAGTCCTGATTAACCTCCACCAGGCTGAGTTAAACAAAATGGAATCTTGCTACAACAAGATTGCCAAGTTTGCTACTGAAGCCTCATACAGATCCCATCACTGTCTATCTTTAAAGCAGCTTAATTGGCTTGAGCTCCCTCAACTTCTGCTACTCAGTCAATTGTCAGTAGCACACAAGTTATACTATCATCCTGACAAAATCCCTGCTCTCCAGGATCTGGTTCAACCCTATACTACTGCTAGACCATTAAGATCTACTAACCAGAACCTCATAAATGTCATCAAATATAAGAATTATGATGGTAAGTCTCTCTTTGGTTGCACTATTGCAAGAGCATGGAATTCACTACCTAGCCAGATAACTTCTAATAATCTACTATACAGTTTAAAAAGCTCTTGAAAACCCACTATTCTAACAACTGGTTATGCTCCTGTTACTCCCCAGGATAAGACATAAACAATGTATAAAAAGATAAAAATGAGAGCACTGGTAACTTATTGCAGCTCTATGGTAAAACTGCTATTTAGATCATTCCTTAAAATATGCCATCATTGTAGTTATTTTAGTATAGGCCAAGGAACTATTTATCAGATAGTCAACAAACACTATCTGTGGTCAGTAGCAATTGCCAGTGCATGTTTTTTATCCTAAAATTATAATGTTTGATTTTTGCCTCTACTGTACTGAACTTTTTATTGTTAACTTATTTTTTTTTAATTTGTTTATTTTATTGTATGTGATTTTTTTATTTTGTGTTCAATTTTACTTATGTACTGTAACTTGAAGCTTTTCTCCCCGGGCCTCTGCTGAAAAGGGACCTGTGTCCAGTCGGACTTTCCCGGTTAACAAATGTAAAATAAATACATAAAAAGACAGTTATGAATTGTAACTGTACATTACATTGTTATGTTTGCTTAAGAAACTGAATTATTCTTTCTGTCGATCGACCTTAAGGACTTGCTGTATGTTTTGTTTTGGACTTTGGACTTTTTAATTGTTCACTGCATTTCTATTTGGTTGTGAGAAAGTTCCATAACCCTCATTAAAATCAAACTGGAAACAATCTGTGAAGATAACAGACCTCTGATATCTTTCCCCATAGTAAAGGCAAGTCATCCCATGAAGCATAGTTATATGTTTTTTTACTATATTTCTTAAAGCAATCCCTTTGACAAGAACTTTGACTATCTGTCTCTCTGAAACAGCAATGGGAACATCTTCTTTCTCCTCCGTTTCCTTCTTCTTCTTCACTTTCTGTACATATTTCCTCAGTCTGACTCCTCTCACTTTACTTATTTCTTCACAAAACCAATAGAAATACAGCATGATTGGCATATATTCCAAAGTTACCTAAAGGGGAACTTTATACAAAGGAATATGGGTCAGGATTAAATTAACAGTGATGTAATTGTCTTGGGCTACACAAATCACATGCTACATAACTCGTATGCTAATAAATGTAAATAGAGGGGATACACTCAAAGAAAGTGAGGACAGTGAGGGGTTAAAGGTCATGACTATAGGTGACCAATGTGAAAACACTTACTGAAATGTCACTTGTACAGATGATGTTAGAAGTTCAAAATATAATCAGCAGTGCAAGGACTGAAATTTTAAAACCAAAATGAATGTGAATGTCTGACAAAACCTAAGGCACATATAGAACACAGAAAAAAAAAACAGAAAGCTCCTCGCTGTGAACAGCAACTGTGACTAGTGACTGATGCTGGATAGAAGTGCAGATGAGAAGAGAAAATTACACTCTTAAAATGTGCATGTGTATCACAAGTCTGAAAGGAAGAACAAGAGCAGCGTCCATCACTAAGGAAAATAACAGAATCACTTGTAGAATTAGAAAATGTAGTCCTGTGCTCAGACAAAGAACACTTGCATGAAAAAATGCAAAACAGAATGGATGGCTGCATGCTCCTTACTAATACTTAAGTGTTTTGCATAGCATGTGCTTTAGTTTTGTCTGGACAGTATTGCCAGTAGAAAGAAAATACTATACAGAAGAGTAATTTTTTTTAAGTAAACATTAAGCTTAGATGATGTGAGCCTTGCTTTGAGAGTGAGAGTAAAAAAGAAAACAGTGTGAAAAGCTAAAATATGACTATACGTGAACAGCCTAAATGCACACAACCTGGATCTCACGTAAAAAGCTAGAGATAAATGTATTTATTAATGAGGTAAGGAGCAGGTGGCAAAGGAAGTGACTGCCAACCACCAAGTCACAGAGAATAACACTGAGCATAAAGTGACAGCCATGGAAGGCCCATCAGGTAAACCAGTGACAGGAAAAATGAGACAGAAAACAAAATCAGAACTTGAAAGTAAAATGTGCCCACAATTGATCCATTATTCCCAGCCGCGTCCTGCTTTACTGTGCTTACCACTTCTACTGACGGCTTCCATAGAGTTAACAGATAATAGCACAGTGTATAAACAGTAGCCAGTGTTTTACCGTGCTGTGCCATCTTTAGTCTCTGACTTTTATTACTTATCTTCATCAAATAACTGCATAATTCACTGCATTAAGCATGTACTGGTATTCTGTTTATGATCATTACCATCTACAGGATCAGAGAGAGTTACCAAACAAGCAGTCTAGCAGGCCATTAAGGACCATATCCCAAATTTCTAATTGTCCCAAAACACTGCCTGCTAAAGTCCATTAAGAACCCTAGCCCAAATTCCCAAGTGTCCCAAAGCACAGTCTGCTTAAGTGACTTGCTCAGGGTGACACAGTAGGCAAATGATGGAAAATTTCAAACTCTCTATGCCTAGAAATAAAGCAGCTCCTTAGCAAGTCAGAGCTTTAGTTTTCTGCATTCACTGCCAGACTTTTCTGTTTTTACAGTCTCTGATTGCTTTCTTCTGTAACTTTACCCTGTAACTGCTCACCAAGCTTCATTTCACAATTCAGTGAGTACTGTTTTAAACTGTAATGTTACATTTAGTCAGTGCATATGCAAACTTTTAGAATTAAGACATTATTTGCAAGGCCTTCTTATGATTAAACTGGTTATCTATTTTTGTTACAGCTGTGCTTGCTTTGCATTTAATGTCTAACAAAAGTGCATTTGATAAGTAAGCCAGCATTCAGGAGTTATTCTATATAAGCTACTTGATTAAATTTGCGTTGTCTTGTCTTCTCCTTTGTAACGAACACTATGTTGTGCAAGTATCTTAGCTCTCATGGATTGCATGTCTTTTTTGCTAGTTGTAATTATTTCTTTTCACTTGGGTGTGTTGTTTGGACATCATATTGCATTTCTTCTCCTTCCATCATCCCTTTTCCAAGTGGCATCCTTATTCAGCTCCCTTACTGTGCATTTGAATCTGTATTTATTTTTCAGATTGCCTAGCTGTTTACTCCTTTGTAAACATAGCCTTAAACCAGTTCTATTTCTTTTCTTCCCAATAAATTATCTCTGCAATTATACTATTTAGTTTACATATATATATATATATATATATATATATATATATATATATATTCTTTATTAAGCTTACTGCTTGCATTCATTGTCAGACTGTTCTACATTTCATTCCATTAAGAAGGCTGGTCATTCTGTTTTATTTGCCTGTTTTTTTCTTTTTCCTCCATGCAATTGTGTTGTACAGTCTGTCTCATTGTTATCCACTCTCCCTTCATCCTTTCATCAGAAGAACTCTTGGAACCTGTGAGTCAGTTCTGAAGGACAGGAAATGGGCAGTATATGACATTTCATTATCAGAAGGCATTGTTGCAAATAGGTTCATGGGTGTTTACTAGGCTAACGATGACCACAAAGGCCTTTTTAAGCCTAGCCATGCATCCCAAATCTCTGACAAGTTTTGATACCCTTGATAAGTGTAAGCATGGGCCTGGGAGATTAACCATTTACATGTTACCTGTGTCCATTAGAGATATAGGGGCCAATCCAGAATGAATGTCTGTTTTCACATCCAGTTGTCCATGTTGCACTTAAACTGGGTTAGGAACACTGCTTCACATGGATGGGGAGCCTGGTCCATAGATGTGGTAGTCTCTGGGATATAAACCTATCTCTCCAGCTGCTCCTATTTATAATGCAGACAAGGTTTAAGTCTTTAGAACAGGTAATTCTGGTGCTGTTTGGTTTGTGGCTATGCAGGAGGTCCATCAGAGTGGAGTGTGACAATGCCTATAACTCCCTTACTATCACTAGGGTACAGGTCCTTAATGCTCTCTCTCTAAGACCAAGAACACTGCATCAATGGGCCAAGACAATATCCCAGGATGCCTTCTAAATAGCATAAAACATGATCTATCAGGCCTTCTGGAATTACTATTTAACTGTAGCCTCCAAACAGGCTTTGTGTCTCCTGAATGGACAAAGGTAACAGTCATCCCTCTGCACAAAGGTGGGCCATCTACAGACCCTGGAAACTACTGACCCATATGTCTCACTAGTATTATATGTAAAGCCATGGAAAGAATTATCATGGAGATGATCAATAGAAATATAGTAAACCTCAAGACACTGGACCCAACCCAGTTTTGTTTCGTCAAGGGCAGATCATGCCTACTGAACCTGGTGGGCTTCTTTGAGAAGGTCACCAAAGCAATGGATTAGGGCAAAATCATTCACACTACCTACCTTGACTTGGCGAAGACATTTGATACAATACCCCCACTCAGGCATTGTTGTCAAACTCAAGAGGTTAGGTGCAAACTTGTGTGTTACCCAGTGGATAGTGAACTGACTCACAGACAGGACCCAGGAAGTTAGAATGAGGGAGTCTACATCCACAAAGAGGCCAGTCAAAAGTGGAGTTCCACAGGGATCGGTTCATGGACTGCTCCTTTTTGGCATTTCTTCTCAGAAGGCAAGGCCAATGTTAATGTTCTCTGGCTGACTAAATTTGCAGATGATTGGAAATTAGGAGTTTTCATTGAATCCCACACTGACACAAATGTTCTCCAGGAAAGGCTAACACAGACAAACAACTGGTCTCAGAGCCATGGACTAAAACTAAATGCCAAGAAATGGATAAATAATAAAATAATAATATATTTTGGAAAGTCATCCACCTCTGGTAACTATAATATTGACAATACACCCCTTAGAGCTGACCTAGTAGTCAGGAACTTAAACCATAAAATAAACAGAGTGCGGCTACCATGGCTAAGTGAATATCAAAGGACTTTAATCAAGCATGAAACAATAAAACAATAAAATAATGAAACAGATGAGTGCTTTTGCATTGTTGCAATGCTTCCGCAGATCTAAAACAACTAAAAACGATATAACTTTTAAATAAAAACTTAACCAATCAGCATTCAATGTAGAGACTCAGATGAAAATTAAAATCTCAGTCAGTGAGGAGTTTAGAGACACACATAGACAGTAATCTAGCTTTTGACCATCATGTGTCTACAGTTGTGAGGAAATCATTCTATGTTGCGCAACTTATAAACAAAGATGTGGCATCTAGGTCCCTGGAAGTCATTGTTCCACTGTATTTGACATCCGACAGACCTAGCATTGAGTACAATGCACCTTTTGGTATGTGCTTAACCAGGCATATCCGATAATTGGAATGTCCACAGAGGTTCCTCACTAAAAGAATACAGGGTATAGGTAAAATGCCCTATGCAGACCACCTCAAGGTCCTATCCCTGTATTCTGCCTCCTGCAGAATTTTGAGGGGAGATCTATGCCTGGCATACAAAGCATTGTCAAACCCCACTCTGATGGACCTCCTGCATATCCATAAAACAAATAGTGTCATAATTACCCATTCTAAACCTTGCCTGTGATATAAATAGGACCTGCTGGAGAGATAGGTATGTATCCCAGTGACTACCCCGTCTGTGAAACAGGCTCCCCATCTATGTGAAGCAGACTTCCTCCCTAACCCAATTCAAGTGCAACTTGGACAATCAGATGGGAAAGTGGAAATTAATCCCTGGATTGGCACCTATGTCTCTAATGCAAACAGGTAACATGTAAGTGGTTCATCTGCTAGGCCCATGCTTACACTTATCAAGGGTATCAGAACTTCTCAGAGATTTAGGATGCATGGCTAGGCCTAAAAAAGGCCTTTGTGGTCATTAGCCTAGTAAACACCTATAAAGAAAAGCAGCCATTTGCATTTTTTGCTCAACCAGTCATGTTCTGATGTTTAATTTTTTTTTTTTTTTTTGCTTTTTACTTAGTTTGTTCTTGTTTTCTGTTAATTGCAGCACTGGATGCCACACATTCAGTACTGTGATTAAATTACAACAGTTGTATGTGGTCTTCCTTTCAAGCACTATCAAACTGAATGGACAAAGGAGAAAGTAGGGCTGCAGAAATGATTAACACTACAGTGCAATCAATGCTATTGGCATTAACAAGTTTATGGGGGAGACATTAAGTCACACTATCTCCTCCAGATGCATTCTAGAACCTTCTACTGTCCTAGACATACTCACAGCACAACCAAAATTATAACATGCCATATGAAAGGCCAGTGATGAGTACATGGCAAGGGCCTTTTTACAGAACCTTCATAGTTCCAAACACATGGAATTCTAGGCTACTTAAAGTGTCTTGAACCTCGACAACTGAGAATTATGGGTCCAACACCCATGAGTGGCAGACGAGAAAGGCTGTAAGGGAAGAAGGAGATATTGTCTCTTTGACCTATCATGGAGCAAAGAGATCACACAGGAATCTGCTTCCAGATCCTTAGTCAGGGTGCCACTCTACTCTGACAAGAGATTGTAGGGAGAATCAATCCAAGACTCTGGAATAGATTGCCCATATGTGTCAAGCAAGTGCCTCTTTGGACCTCTTCAAGAGGAACGTACCAACCTATGAACCTATGAACCTATGAACCATTTAGGAGTAAAGGAAACTGAATCTAAATGCTTCCAGACTACAGGAATGTCATCCCTCAAGGCAAGATTCAAGTGTGAGATGACCCACACTTCATCCCATTCTTGTTCAGATAATAATTAAGGCTACTTTGGGGAGAAGGCAGAGGTGATGTACACCCATCTATAGTGTCATAGGCTGAAAGTCCTCCTCAGAAATATGTAACCTGGGTGAAGCTGTAAGAGAGAAGCACTGTTATCTTCATCCATCTGGAAAAGGCACATATTTGTAGATTATGAGTCTCTTTTCCAGACAGAGCCACTCACTGACCCTCTTCAAGCATAATCTGGATATTTGGATGGGGAATCACAATTTCATCCCTGGGGTTTTACCTGTGTCTCTTCTGGATAGGAGCAGGAGGTGTTGAGTCAAGTCTACTAATAGCACCATTAAAAGATGAAAATACTTGGCTAGGCTTGTAAGGACCTCTGGGCCATTAGCCCAGTAACCTCCTATGATCCTATGATCCTGAGGGTGAAGGAGACACTTTTCCCACCTTTACACTGACAGATTGTGACTTGAGCTCACCCGATATGTAGGATAAGAGATGTGTGAAAGGTAACCGCTGGATGACTGGGGTGACTGGGCACATGATTCCTTATGAGGAAAAAGTGGATACTAAAAATAATACTTATACTTGAAAGCCCCACACAAAGCCAAGATGTACCAAAAGCCTGTAAGAGTGCACTCCCATACCCACACTCATAAAGACAATGCCAACCCCACATTTCACAGAAGTTTAACATCTGTGTCAACCCCATGGACCCACCTGACAAGAAGGACTCATGACAGGTTTTTCTTCTGTAAAGCAATGGTCATGGGAATTTGGGGAAGATCTATGGAAAAGATCTCATCAACATAGGTGCAACCACTGATGCAGCAGCAACTGAACCTGGAGACCATAGCATACTATTACTCTACCAGCACCTGAATATAGGAGATGTCATGCAGAGACCCTGCAAGGTGATTACCAGAGTACAGCTCTTTTAATACTCCCATTGTAATCCAGTTATGGGTGTAAATTCATCCCGTCTCTTGTCAAAGGGGAGCTTGCAGCTAATAGAAATGTGAGACCACCTCATAAGTGGACTTAGCAGAGGAAAATAACTAATGTTTGCTGTCTAACTCCATTATATTCTAATGGCATTCTGTCATCACAGTGAGATACCATCCTACCAGTCATTGCACTGGACAGCTCTGTAATTGCCATTTTTATTTGTTTATTTATTTCAGTTTGATGACCAGGGAAGTCCACTGGGCTTAAAAAGAGCCCATTTTCAGTGGAGGCCTGGGGAGAAAAGCTAAAGTAACAATGACAAACATATTACCATATACGCATACAAAGCAAATAAGTCATACAGCTTTATTTAGCATTATACAGTAAAAAATACATTCTACAATAATAATAAAATCTAGCAATTGTACAGTCTGAGTCATTAACAGTGAATTAAAATTGAAATTTTACATTCCATAATAATAATTGTAAAAATCTAGCAACAGATCAGTCTAAGGGTCATTAACAGTGAATTACAATTGAGGACAAGAAATTGTTGGAAATAAACTATTAACAAATTTTGGAGGTTAAGGAGGAGTAGGAGGGCAAATGATGTGAGTGCAGAGATGATGCACAGAGTTAGAAGGTGGGTTTTGATATAGGAGGGTCATATGTGGGGAAGGAGCAAGGGCATTCCCACTTTGAAGATAGGTGGGAATGGAGGAGGGATTTAAAGTTAGAGTGGTTATGAGTATTTCTAAGGGAGGGAGGAAGAGAGTTCCATAGTTTAGCTAAGGAGCAGGATAGCAGAGAGTGTCCAGGTGGCCATAAAGGTTTATAGATTTTGAGCAGGTTCTGATTTTCTGACCTAAGTGAGTGATTAGGAATATACGGGATTAAGGAGGTGGAGAGAGGGGGACAGGAGGATGGGTTAAATATGAGCTTATGGGCAGTGGTGAGTTTAAGTAGGTGCAGATAGTTGGGAAGCTTGAGCCAGTGCAGTGAGTGGAGGGGGATGCAGTGATGGGATGAGTTCCTAGATTTGGTGGCAAATTTGCAGGTTTTATTGTAGCAGGCTTCTAATTAAGTTTGATGGCTGAGCTGATGATTCAAGAACAGAGGAGTGCCATACATTAGGGAGGGAAGAAGGTATGTGAAGGTGAAGGTCTTTCTGGTGGAGGAGTTGAAATAATGGTTATGTCTATATAGGAGTCCTAATTTTTGGTGTTTTTTATGTTAGTTTGGATGTAAATATCGAATTTTAGATGTTCATCAATAATGACGCAGAACACTTTGGTGTGAGGGACAATTTCAATGGGGGTGTTATTCTGGCTTATGATCTTGAAGGAGTTTTTTATCAATTGGGGAGTGTTTAGACGGGGAAAAATCATTAATATGGTTTTATTGGCATTAAGGGCTAACTGGTTGTTTTGCAGCCAGGTTTCAGTATTTGAGAGAACTGACTGGGTTATCTGCAAAAGGTCAGAAGGGATGTCAGCTGAGCAGATGATTGTTGAATAATCTGCATACTGGATTAGTGTTGAATTGGAGATGGAGTGCTGAAAATTGTTGATGAATATATTGAAAAGTAACGGGCCAAGGGCAGAACTTTGTGGTACCTCAGTAGAGGTGTATAGAAAGGAAGAGATGGAATGTTTTCATTTAACAGCTTGTTGTCTTTTGGCGAGATAGCTGGTGAACCAAGCTATGGTGGAAGGGGAGAGACTGAGTAAGGAGAGTTGTGATAGGAGTATAGGGTGAGAGACAGTGTTCAAGGCTTTGGAAAGGTCTACAAACAGGGTTGATATGATTTTGCTAGAGTCACAAGCATGGTTAATGGACTCGAGGAAGGAGAGGAGTGCAGTGATGGCACTGTGGCTAGGATGGAATCCATGTTGTGTGGGGGTTAGAAGGTTGTTTTGTGTTAGATAAGGCATAAGCTGTGAGTGAATACATTTTTCCAAGACTTTTGAAAGTGGAGAAAATATGGCAATAGGATGGAAATTAGTGGTGTCAGTGTTTTCACTGCCTTTATGGAATGGGATAATGAATGCTTGCCTCCAAAGTGAGGGAACATAAGATTCTTAGATGGACCTATTTATTATGATGGAGATAGGGAAGGCTATGCTGTTAGCAGATAGGTTGAGTAAGGATGCAGGTAAATTATCTGGTGCGTTGGAGCATAGTTTCAGTTGTAGGAGGACTTTTTTTATTATGTATGTGGGCACAGGGTTGAGGCCGAAGCAAGGGTTATGTGTTTTGAGATCATAAGGGAAGGTATGGGGAGGGGGAAGATATTGGAGGGGAGCTGGGGAAGCTGGCAGTAAGTTTGGTTATACATTCCCCAAAAAAGGTGTTAAATAGAGAGGCTGTTTCTTGGTCACAGCAGTTAGGGTTTGGGCATGGATTGTCTTTACTTCCGGGGTGAAGGAGGAAGGAGATAGTATTCCAGAATTTTCTAGGGTTGTTAGTATGTTCAGATTGAAGCTTAGAGTAATATGTTTTGTGATCTCTGGTTATTATTTTTTATGGTGTTGCAGAGTTGTTTAAATTCTACTGGGTTATTAGGTTACTTATTTCTTTGCTATTGTTTCCACTTTTTGTCTCTTAGAAGCATGATCTGCTTAGTTTCCTTAGATAGCTGGGGAGAAGTTATAGCTTTAACTCTTTTGGTCCTGAGAAGAGCAAGGTTATTGAATAGGTACAGAAAAGTTTAATTAAAGTAGTTGATGCTGTTGTCAAGGGGCAGATTTCTTAAAAGTATCCAGTCAGTTAGTTTTAAGCAGTCTGAAAATGTCTGTAGGTTGAAGTTGAACAGGTTTTGGGTTTGAATGTAGTGATGTTGTTTATGAAGGGGGGAGGGGTAACTGTCAGTAAAGGCTGGTAGATGGTCACTGAGGGGGTCAGGAAGGATTCCTGAATTTCAGATTAGTTTTGGATGAGACACTATGATACAGCCAATGATGGAACCGGAAGCTCCATCTTTGTTTGGCCTGGTGGGGGAGTTTATTAGCTGAGTGAAGTTAAAGAGGTTGATTGTTTGGGTAGGGGATTGAGTGTTAACTGTGGCCCAGTTAATTTTTACATTGCCTAGGATGAAGGTTTCATTTTTAATGTTAGAGTAGAACCAGGAGAGAATGTCTTCTAGTATTAGGATGTTATTACCTGGAGAGATGTAGAGAGAAGCTATGCATATGGAATTGTGTTTGTTCAATTTCAAGAGAGCTATAGTTAATTCAAAGTTGGAAAATCTTGGAGTTGGAGTATTGTATGGGGTAACTGAGTAGGTGGAAGAGTAGATTATGGCTACACCACCTCCTTTTTTGTTTGCCCTGCCATTATGAATCATATGGTAGCCAGGATGTAGGATTTAATTATCTCTTATGTGTGGTTTCAGCCAAGTTTCTTACATGGCAACTATGTCTGGCTGTTTGTGGGTAAGCCAGGCATGTAGGTTAAGAATTTTATTACGGAGACTTTGGGCTTTAATTGAGGTAATGCAAATGCTCTTGGAGGGGATGATGGAGGGGGATAGGAGATAGAAGGATATTGGTGGGCTCGGGATTGAGGTGAATGTTGCCAGAAAGAGAGAGCGAGTTATGATCTAGTATGAGGGTGATAAAGTCTAATATGGAGTGGGAGTTTGGGAGGAGATAGGTAGAGTATTTGTTAGGGAGTGGAGGGTATGGTAAGTTAGAAGAGGGTATGATAGGTAGTACTTTGTGTTTAGTGGAGCCCTATGTGGTACGTAACCAACAGAATAATTAAAAGAGCTTAACAGAAGTTATAATCAGAGGGATTTCAGATGCGATGTATTGGCTGAGTGGGAACAGGAGGACAGGTAAGTAAAGTATGAGTGAGTCCTACAGTCAAAAGAACAGGCATAAATTAGGAGAAATGCACAAGTCAAAAGAAGCAGGCAGAAATCAGGAGAATTCAGACTAGGGAGATACTCTACTAGCTAGACATTTAACAAGGGAGGCATGTAACTAACAAAATGGGGAGGGGGAGTTAAAATAAGTTTACATGGAGCCTAATTTAAACACTATGGTAGGGGAGGAGAGAAAAAGTAAGAATAACTTGGAAGTCATGCGGGGATACAGTGCAGCTGTCAGTACCGATGCAAAGTTCAACCAAAAGGCACTACAAATACCTGTTTGCTTAATAAAGCAATAGCTAGTGCTACGGAAAGGATTACAAGATAAAATTCAGTGGAGTCTAATTGAAAATAGCCATTGTAAGAACCTGGATAGAAGCAGAGAGGCTGTGGAGGTGATCAATTAGTAGTTCAAAGGTTTTCTGAAGTTTATAATTTTTGGAGTGTCCGCACTCTCATGTAAGGGGAGGGGAACAAACTAGACCCACTATGTAGTCACGATGTACAGACACTAAAGGAAAATAGATAAGGAAGAAATTGTAGTAAAGGAGTTAGTCAACCTCAGTGAAACAAACCATATATTAATGTCATTCAGGTTGTATAGCAAACACTAGGCAGCAGAATCACTTAGCGATAACATTCTAAAAATAGTTCAGTTATACCTCAGCGACAGTCAGTAGACAGACTACAGATAAACACAAAAACTAATAATTCCAGTTTGTACAAAAAGAGAAAATATATAAATTGACTGCAGAATAAAAATAGAAACATTAACTGTAAAACCACATGCAGCCAAGCAACTCGATTCATACATATACAGCCCTGTCCTTAACAGGTACAGAAAACAAAAACAATATAAGAAAGGAATACATGGGTTCAGTTTAAAAACCCATGTGCAGCCCCTGACACAGTGTTAAACCTCAGAGGTCAAACTAAATGCCAGCAGAGAATGCCAGCAGAACATTAACAATATCTATGACAAGGATAATATTCACTTAAGTGAAGCAGTAACCGTAGATGAAACAATAGTATGCAGTACACAGTAAACAAACAATTACAGCCACAAAATGCCAGCAGAAAATTAACAATATCAAGGACAAGGATAATATACACTTAAGTAAAGCAGTAGTAGTATGTGAAACAATTACATGCAATGCACAGAAAACAAACACAGTTCCAGCCACTGTTGCTATAACATAAGATGATAGTTTAATAAATGTTTACACTGTCTAATATGGCAGTAAAAAAGGCTAAAGTAAAGGTTTACATTGTCAAATAAAAAAACAAAAGCAATTAAAAGAAAGCAACATTTGAGTGCTTACATGGGAGTTCATAACAGCAGGGACGGCAGCTGCTTAAAGAAATTTAAAGATGGCTCCCAGGGTTTAAAAAACCTCTTACAGGTTAGAGGGAGAGTGCCAATAACACAGTCAGGTGGGGAGGGGATGGCCAAATAATACAGTGTAATCAGACCTAGACCATGGAATGCATGCAAAGCAATAAAAAAATAAGTCAACAAAAGCAATCAGAGACCTGGGAACAGGAGGACAGGTAAGTAAAGTATGAGTCCTACAGTCAAAGGAGCAGGCAGAAATTAGGAGAAATGCAAAAGTCAAAAGAAGCAGGCAGAAGATCTAAGAAAAGTTTCATGTTTATCCATCAGCTCCTGTGGGTGGCCACATTGAAGTTATGACAGTACTTTCTGTCATGCTCTTCTCCTAGTCCATAGAGATACTGCCTGTGTGGGCCATAGCTTGTGTTCTATCAACAGAAGGAATACTTTGATGGTACAAATGTTTTAGGTATTGAGAGCAGCACACTGTCTCACTAGTTAAGCTCTCATCTCCACAGTCTGGGGTTCAAGCCTGTTCTCTGGCCACTGTCTCAGTCAAGATGGCATCTTCTCCCTATGGCTGGGTGGGTTTTCTCTGGGTACTTTGGTTTCCTCCCTGCCCACCTCAAAGTATGCTGCTATACTGGCAACTCTTAAGTGTCCATATATATTCAGGGGCGGCTCGTGGCATTGGGCTGCCGGACTGCAGCCCCCTCAGCTAGACAGCTGAGTGCTTAGTTTATTTTTTTTTATGTAAAAAAAAAAAAAAATGAAATCTGTTCTTTTAAACTTTAAATTTCGAGTCTGCGACTTGAAATTACGCGCATGCGCATTGCGCGCTTCTAGCGCAACAGCGTTTTTTTTTTTTTTTTTAAGTCTTGCTGCAATGTTTTCATTGCAGCCCGGAGGAGCTTCTAAGGCATCATTGTGATGCCCAGAACTCCCCAGAAGTCTATGCGGTTGAGACACAAACCGCATAGACATGGAAGGGGCTCGGACTGCGACGTCCGCAGGCACGTCATGACGTGCTTGCTGGGCAAATGCTGCTGATTGGTTGTCGCTCTCTTCCCGGGCTTTATGTGCTGGGAAAAGAGCGAGAATCAGTCAGTTAGCTTCATGCTTCAGCTTTCCTTGCTTGCATTGTTTTGTTTCGTGATTTTGATCATCTGTTTACTTTTTTTTGTGAATTTTACATTTTTGGGCGGATTTAATTTTCATCAGCTGTGCAGCGTGTGCCTAGAAGAACAAGAAAGAAGAAGAAAGAAGAGTGAAGGTGGCAGGTGCAGAATTAAGTAAATGTTAGCGAGTTTTTTTTTTTTTTCTTGTTTGTCTTTTCTGAAGTTTCTGAAGTAATATGTGCTAGTTTGCTACACAGATCTGAGTGTATACTCATTAGAGAATGTACTAGCTGTGTAACATATGAGTGTCTGCCAAACATTTGGGCTAAGAAAGAACAGTTGTGAACTATTGCTATAAGGAAATCTTGCACTTTGTACTGGTCCTTCGTCTATGGCCAGCTTGTTGTATGTTGCATGAGATGTTAGGAGACTTCTGTGGATATTCAAGTTGCCTGTGTGTTTCTGTTCTGAGTGGATGGTCCTCAGTAGTTCAGAAAGGAATACTTGGTGGTTAGTCAGTAGGGTTCGTGTGTGTGTGTGTGTGTGTGTGTGTGTGTGTGTGTGTAATGCCCCAGAGAACAGATGGTGGTGGGTGGAGATACTCAGGCTTGAACCCTGTACCTTGTATGCAGGTGTTAAGTACCTGAATTCCCTACCCACCACCATTTCTAAAAAAAATTGCAGATTTTTGCCTCATATTTGATCTGATCTGTACCTCATAATATCTGTGGTTTCTAAATATTGTGATGCTTGATAGTTATGGTGCACTGGTAGCATTGTTGCTTTACAGCTGCAGGTTCTTGGGTTTGATTCTTGGCTGGGGTGCCTTCTGTGTGGGGTCTGCATCTTCTCTCTGTGTTTGTGTGGGTTTGCTTTTGTGTCCTCCCATGTTATAAAGACATGTCTGCATTATTTCTTCCTGAGCCTCTGCTGAAAATTGTTTTTTATTCCAAGTCAGATTGTCCTGATTAACAAATGTTAAATCAAATTGACAGGCATTTGAATTTCAGACTTCAGGTTTCTGAATGTTTAATTCCTTACATATTTGATGGTGCAGTGGTAGCATTGTTGCCTCATAGCTATAGGTTTGATTCTTGGCTGGGGTGCCTTCTGTGTGGAGTCTGCATCTCATCCCTGTGTTTGTGTGGATTTGTTCTGGTGTCCTGTCATTTTACAAAGACATATGTCTGCAGTATTTCTCCCTGGGCCTCTGTTGAAAATTGTTTTTATTCTGTCAGAAGTAAAGTTGACAGACATTTGAATTTCAGACTTCATACTCTTCAGAAATAGCAATTTTCTAAGTTTATAAGATGAATATTTGGAATGTGCCCTTATTCTTTGGACTGTATTACCCCATTATTGGCTTTGTCCAGGTTTCTTTGTGCTAAGGTTGACAACTATGGCAAGAACTGAATTCACTGAATATGTCTGAGGGCTGTATTCCCTCATTACTGGGTTTGTCCAGGTGTTTTGTGTGAACTGAATTCATTAAATGATAGCCAATTAATTTTCAGTTTTCCTCTTTTTCACAATGCAGCTGATTTGGTGTGGGGGTATGTTGCTCTGACTGTTTTGCACAGGGACCTTGGCAGTAAAATGTATGGTGTTAACACAGCATTTTCTTTCACAAAGCAGGTGATTTGGCATAGTTGTATGTTGCTCTGACACAGCATTTTATTCTAGCAACTTTCCAAGATTAAACAAGCAATGTTTAACGTGTCCCTGGTTTTTGGCCTTTGACCCCCAATAAATTTGGCTTTTTCCATATTTCTTGTGCGAAGTTGAGATGCAGTTGAGTATTGAGTAGATTTTACAAGGAGCTGAGAGCTGCAGGTGAAGAGAAGTTTAGTGCTGCTTATGATGTCAGCAATACCACTATGCCAAATTGTGTACTTGCTTTTGATGCAGAAGGTTGTTGGTTCTACTCCCACAAGGGGTGAATGCTGCCATACTGAAAAAGTTAAGATACCAACTATGAGCCTGTTATCAGTTTGCCATCCATTTCCTATTGCAATATTACTAGCTTATCATTTTTAATGTAATGTACGCAATTTATTCCTCAGGGGCATCAGACACTTTATTTTTCAATGAAACCATGAAATATAAAGGTGTCTGCTAGCAGCAACCTCTTCATTAGTTACAGATTTATTTAATGTGGAATTATTTAGATGGCTTTTTTACTTTAGCGATTGTGCATATTTACTGATAATGGTGGACTGTAGAATTGTGTCTATTTACTGATAATGGTGGACTGTAGAAGTTTGAGTATACTTTTATGATGGAAATGTTCTGAATTGGGCAGTTTTGTCATTATTGGTGCATGCGTTTTGTTTCATTTGTTTACTGGAAAAATGTTCAAAACAATAGGAAGGTGTATCAAAGAGCACATGTATGTTTGATATGCTAGGGGCCTATGATTTGAAAACAGCCCAGGATTAATCTTCATCTGCCACTGGTAAAATGTATTTTCTTTGAATGTGGTTTGAATCCTGTTTCAATGAATGTGAGTTTCAAGGGCAGAGAAGTTTTACTGCTAAGTTTGTTTAGCAGATGTCTTACTGTTTGTGCTGTAAAATGCAAAATAAAACTTTCAAATGAAGTCCAAATCATCATAGAGGTAAATCAGTATGCACATTAGTGTTTATGGTAAATGGAGTGAAATAGCTAAGTAATGGATCATTGGAATGGCTGCAGGGGGAGGCTCCATTTGACCATGATTTTGACGGGGAAGGGCAGCAAACTTAGACAGCCCCAGCTGAACTATACCTCCCAACTGTCCAGATTTTCAAAGAATGAATAGATGTTTGCTTATTTTGGTTTGTTCCTCATAAAATTTGTGGCTTTCTGGCAAATCATTTAGGAATTAAGTCACTAAATAATGACACACTGAGTTTCAGACTTCATAACCTTCAGAAAAAATCATACTAAAGTAAGACCTGTTCTGTCTACTGTCTAAGTTTATACAAGAGCAATTTTTAGTACTGTTTATATGTTCCCCCAATATATTTGGCCTTGTCCAGATTTATTGCATTAACAGGTTGAGGGGTACATGCAAATAAATTGCTTTATAGAATTAGGCATAGCCAAACCTCTCAACTGTCTCTGATTTTGGCTCAAATAATAATCCCTCCAAAAATAGCAATTTTGGAAGAAAACATGGAGGATTTACAATTTAGAAATAACTGTAATAATTAGAGTTATAGATTACTTTTATTTCAGACATGCATGTAGATTATTTTATTTTGTCAGCTGCTCAAGTTAGCAGTACTAATATTAAAGTGTCCCTTCTTTGACAGGTTCTCAGCTGTATTGTGTGGCTATTTTATATTTTTACATCACATTTTTGGTCCATTTTTTATAAAATTGTTGTTTTTTTGGCAAATCATTAAAGACTGAAGTTAGAAAATGACAGACATTTGAGTTTCAGGTTTCATACCATTCAGAAAAGTCATACTAATGCAAGACCTATTCTATTATCTTTCTAAGTTTATAAGAGCAACATTTTAAAAATTGTCCTTATTTTGGACCTTTGTCCCACTTCTTTGCATGGCTTTGTCCAGATTTCTTACTCTGAGGTTGAGAGGTATGGCAAATGTGTCAGGGTCATCACAGTCAGCCAGAGACATTTCAAATTGTGACATACTTGTTGCACCCCACTCCCCGTAGTGACTCTGGATGTGTTGAAGCAAGGCAAGGAGTAGATATGCAGTGTAAATGTGCAGGGTATCCACCCATCCAAGGTAGACACAAGTACTAGAGTGGCTTTTCATCTGTCCTGATTTTTGCAGAATGGTCTGGTTTCTGTCATTTTTTGTACTGTGGATTTATGCTTATTACTCAGAGTGCCTGTTGCTTTGTGTTTAAGTAGCAATACTTTAATGACCATCAGGTAAGCTTGGTTGAGATTGTAAGATGCAAGTAAGCTTTAATAAGCATACTGTTAAAGAACTGCCAACATTGAAAGCCTTTCTGTTGTTGCCATGTATAGAATACTTAACTAGATAATGTATAAGCCTTGGGTATTGAAATGCATATGACAGTATTTCTAATAAAGGACAGGATTACATTATTTTAAGAAGCTCATTATACTTGGGACTTCCAGTCATCTCTGCAGGCTTTACCGTAAACTAAACAGATTGCCAATTGTGTGGTCCATAACCTGTACAGTAATCCTTTTTAAGCAATGTATCTTGAGCTTATTTCTTGTTTGCTTTTATTTTTTACTTTGATCATGTTTTCCCATGAAACAAGTAGATGTCAGGCAGCAGGTCTTTTCTTGGATAAGGAACATGTTTACAAGTGGGGCATTAGAGATTTCTACTTTCAGCAAGTTACTTGGTACTTTAATAAAGCTGAATATAATTATAATTAGAACTGCAGTGCAATAAGTGGTTTGAGTTGAGTGCTGCTCGTTTTTCTTGTACTTGATTTTGACTGGCATTCCCTTAATGTATTTTAAAAAGTAATTTATTTTTTCATGCCTCACAACCTTTTTGTTTCCATCTAGATAGTAAGTAAGCTGTTGTGCAGCCAATGCATTGAAATATTTTTATTCTTCTACACTTCATTTTGTCTTGATTGGACTCATAATGGCAGTTTGGCACCCACGGCAGTGTATTTAGTTAGTTTTTGTGGTTTTGAGCATAGCTCCTCCCCTTTCTAGTTGGCCACACCCCCTGCCATTGACCCCCACCCATTCAGCTGTCTCCTGCAGCCCCCTTTTGTTTTGAAGTCACCAGCCGCCACTGTATATATTACATTTGCCCTTGCATTGTGACCTGGGTCATGATTAAAAATGGACAATGAGGACCAGTTCAGAATAACTTATGTTCTCCACAATAGACATTAGTAGTTTGATCCAATGTATGCGAGCAGTAGAAATAAAGAGATGCCGTGGTTGAGTGTTCCCTGCTAATGTGATGCATGCCATCATGGTGTCCACCAACAGGGGGTGTGCAAATTGCCAAGGACGAGAATGAAAGAACGTTTAAAGATTTACTTTGTTGAGAATATCAGAACAGGAAATACATAAGGATTTCAAAATCTGATCAATATTTTTATTAACCTGATGCTGCTGCATAAGAGAAGACAACAATAAATGCCTTTTTTTTTCATTAGAAGCCTTAAGATTATATGTTTACCACATAATAATTATTTTTTCATTATTATGTTTGTTTAATTAAGTTATTTAATCCACTTTCACAAGACTCATCTTTCAGGGTGATTCAGAAGAAGTGTCTGATTAAATGTCTTGGTCAAAGTCACACAGCATGCTAAAGGGCACTGAGGGTATCAAACTCTAGACTAAAAGACTGAGCTTGTTATTAGTTTATAACTGCCTATGTTATGTTACTACTATTCAGAATGGCCAACAGAGGGGAATCAATATTTTTTCAGCCATTTCAGGTGTAAAGAAGGGTATATATAATAAACATTTCAGGCTGCTGTGTCTGCATACTTTTGAGAAGTAATGAAAGCTCTTTTTTTCTGGATAGAAAAGTATAGCCATTGGCAGTTTAAATCCTATCATCATTAAAGTATGGTTTCTTACTAAGAGCCTATAGTGTTTTAGGATTTTGTCTTTCTACTGATAAGTCATAGATCTGATAAGAAAAATCCTCAGCAGAAAGTTATTTTCTGGCAAGATAGACAATTCTGTTATGATCTTTCAGTTATGGAGTATCTGCCTTTTTAGTACATCAAGCTTTATTAGAAATATATAAGCAAACTGCAGAGTGTCTAACCTTCAAATTCTCTTTAGAAACCTTTTAAAGTGCTCAGATTATCTTCCATTATATTATGTTCAACAGCTTTTAATAATCCTTGCTGTGAGCATTCACTCTTTTCTGCAAAGGAAACAGAGTTTCATACTGTTTAGAAGAGATTCATTGACATAATTTAATTTTTGATTTCTGGCTTCCATAAATTCTGCAAGCTTCTGACTGACTTTTATAAATCACTGAAATATTTTTAGGCACAAAGAGGCATTGACTATTATTTTCTTTAGTAGATATTTGCGCTTGCATTATGTGTTCTTTACAGATGAATTTATTCTTTTTTCTTGAACCTTCCAGTGCATGATAAAAAAGCATTTACAAAGTCTGAAGCTTATTGCTTGACCATAAGCTGTTTTAACCACATTTTCAATGCTTTTGAATAGAAACGTGTTCAGTTTATACCCAGGCTGCTGGGGCTTGGAACCAGACACTTGGGATCTAACTTTCAGTTTTTCATATCTTGCCGGCAATCTACTCCCAATCTGTAGGCAGAGAAAAAAAATGGGAAAGCTATGTCTTAGTTTTATTATCTTCACTAAGAATGACATCCAGAAATCCTAGTTCCTTGACATGATCACAAAGACACTGGTTTGAATTCTGCATGTAAGAAAACACAAAATGATTTCAGTGCAATTAAAATAACCTTAGAGGACATTGCACTTCAGGAAAAGGAGAATTTCTTGCACAGCATTTTCATAGTAAACAAGTTGCAAAATTGACTGCCACAACCACTGCATACTGCCACGATACATTGTTACAATATATCAACCGAGTAAGGTAGCTGTTATAAGTCTCTGAAGTAGGTTACAAGGGTTTACTTTTAGTAAAGTAAAAATGTGTTACATTACAATTTAATTTTCTTTTTTCTGTCTTTTAATACTTTTTCATACACCAAACTGCAATGGCAGCATCCTCTTTATCTTCAACAGTGGTCCCCCTTTTGTGAAGATTGTGACTTGGATCATGATTAAAAGTGGACCATAATAACTAGTTCAGAATAAGGACATTAGAGTCACAGCTGGGCCCTAAAGTGAGTCAGTAATCCACTTCCATACCTACAGATCTAGTCACAAAAACTACAAAGTATCAGTGACGGAGGGGAGCCTGAAATTTAAGGATTCTTTTTATTTGTTTTCCCTCTTACACTGATTTTAATTTCAAAGACAAGGTAATTCTCAATCAAACAGGCAGCAGTTTCACATAGTTTGTATTACTACAGAGGGTGACTGGTCACCACTTGAATCCAGCTTGTGATTTATGACTATGTTTAACTACATTAGATTTTTAATTACCAGCAGGATTTTTTTAGAGATTTCTGATACATCATAAAATTGCTTCCGCCACTTGTTTAGGGGTCAGGGATGAACACCTCAGTTTATAAACTCTGGCTAGAATTATTGTCTTTATTTATGATGATCAGGCTTTAAAGGAATAGTTGCCCTATCATGAAATGATGAAAGCACCAATCACAATCAGGGAATTATTTTATTTATTTTTATTTTTATGTGTACAAGAGGAGTTTTACGAGGACAGAGAGAATGACTTTTGGATGACCTCAAATATGAAGATTTAGGAGGGAGGGCATTGCTCAAGTTGTTCTCAGTACTGATAAAGAAACATTGGAGACATTATCAGAATATGGAAGAAGCACTTTGAGAAACCCTTGTGCCCAATGGCCATGCTCTCTTTTGTGGAGGCAGTACTTAAAAACAAAACAAAACAAAATAAAAAAGGGCGGGTTTGCATAAAAATGGGCGGGGTTGGCATACTGCTTATGGTGTACCTCACAGATGCAAGGTACAAGGTTTGATTCTGACCTTTAGATATTGACACGGCTTGAAATAGTCTGCAGACTGACAGCCTAGTGTTACCTTCGTATGAAATGGTGAGACTGGATCCATTTTTGCAGATGAGGTTACTGCAGTTATGTGCCATGAAGGCAGATGAATGTGATATGACTAGAAGTTTTGAGGACACTGGATACTGCTGGATTATGAGAGTGGAACTGTAGTTCAAAGTTAATAACAATGAATTTGCTTGGAAAATGTCAACATTGCCTAATGCAATGTGCCCTAGAAAATATGGACTAATGCACAGTCTTGTATCATCAGAAAAGTTTAAAATCTAAATGATTTTAAGATATTATATCCATTGAGTAAAACTATTTAAATCCAAATCCTTCAAAGTTTGCAAAGATATCTATTTACAAAAGACATTCAAGAAAAGATGAAAGCATGTCTGGTTTTGTATCAGTGTTGTGCAGGCTGGCAAAATGTTACTATTTTAAGGAGAGGTTGGCTATAATACTAAGAAACATATTAGTATGGGTATGCATGATGAAACTATAAGCAAATGACTATATGTGCAAAGCAGACCTGACATTAGACATGCTTTACAGACTGCAGTATCCGTAGAAGCAATGCAGATGATGCCTTGCAGATACATCATGACTTAGGCAAAATACCACGAATAAAGAGACAAATCAAAACACAGGCAAAAATGTTTTTGTTTTGGAAAAACTTAGTGTCATGTAAATTATTTATTTTAAAGAAAAGTATGTCAACATATGTCACAGGGTCACACTAAAATGCACACATCATATAGCACAAAAACTATGCACACTGTCTGCAGTTCTAATGGCATATATGATTTACAGTCTATGACTGAAGCAGAATTTAAATGTTGTGGCATACAATGTGTCACGCAGCAATACAAAATCTTTGGAAAATGTGAGTTACTCCAGATTTGCAAGCTGAACAATTAAAGTGAAATGTGATACTGGAAGCAGCATCCATCAGTTTGGGTATTGATTCCAATGAAGTATTTTCAAAGATAGCACTATGAAAAACATGCCTACTGTCCAAAACATTAATGGTAAGAAACTAATTATTAAAGATATGATACATGTTTTACAGCCAGATGAAAAGAAACACAAATGTTGGAACTGTATATGTGCAACAGAACAGGAGTTTTGTGTTTTGTAGGAATTAATATGAAAATAACAAGCCTGGTCAGCTCAACATTACCAGGTGGTGGACATTAAAACTATCAAGAATCATACAGTTGCCAGCAAATATAAAATATGACGGCAACTCTGGAAATAAGTAAAATCTTATAGAAAACAGAAATAAATGTGTTATACTCATTTTTTGTATAGGATATACAGAGTGTATGCCTATCAAGAAAGGACAAAGGAACTTAGCAGAAAAAAATGGAAGTTGAGAGCAGAACCAAAGACACAGAGCACACCAAAAATGGACAATAGACCATAACTAGATTAATCATTGTTATAAGTCCCTAAAATATTCTCAGTGGTTCTACAGGATGGGTTTACAAATAAATTTAGAGAAATGAGCACTTATGAGCACTCACATTGATTACTAAGATGACCAGATCTCTGTCTGTCTGTCTGTTCTTTATGAAAACGGTGCTGTTTAGTCATAAGGAGATGCAGTTAAAACAAGCATAAGCTCATGGAAACTGTTACCGGACGATGTTTTATACATATCATAGAAAAATAAATATATTGAATTATCAATGTAAATTAACATCATCAGGAGTCAGCATATTGGAGGAAAATCATTGCTTTCGATATTAACCACAAAAATACATCAAACAAAGCAAGTGTATCCTATACACCACCACAACTGTATCTATATTAGGTCTGAGATTCCACAACAGTGGGAAAAAGATAAATTCCTGTACTCTTCTGTGACCTAGTCTGGCAAAAGACAATCAGCACTCATCAGAACTTCGATTCCCCTTCATTTACTCTATGATTTTATAAGGGAATGTAATGCCGATACATCACAATGTATGTAAAAGGATCACATCCCCTTCATTTACCCTATGATTTTATAAGGGAAAGTTAATACCGCTACATCACAGTGCAAGTAAAAGGATCACGTCCCCTTCATTTACACTATGATTTTATAACGGAATGTTATACCGATTCATCACAGTGTAAGTAAAAGGATCACATCCCCTTCATTTACCCTATGATTTTATAAGGGAATGTAATACCGATACATCACAGTGTAAATAAAAGGATCACGTCCCCTTCATTTACACTATGATTTTATAACGGAAAGTAATTCCGATACATCACAGTGTAAATAAAAGGATCACGTTCCCTTCATTTACCCTATGATTTTATAAGGGGATCTAATACTGATACATCACAGTGTAAGTAAAAGGATCACATCCCCTTCATTTACACTATGAATTTATAAGGGAATGCAATTCTGACACATCACAGTCTAAGTTAAAGGATCATGTCCCTTTCATTTACACTATGATTTTAAAACAGAATGTAATACCGCTACATCACAGTGTAAGTAAAAGGATCACGTCCCCTTCATTTACCCTATGATTTTATATAAGGGAATGTAATGCCGATACATCACAGTGTAAGTAAAAGGATCAAGTCCCCTTCATTTACCCTATGATTTTATAAGGGAATGTAATACCGATACATCACAGTGTAAGTAAAAGGATCACGTCCCCTTCATTTACACTATGATTTTATAAGGGAATGTAATACCGATACATCACAGTGTAAGTAAACTGATCACGTTCCCTTCATTTACCCTATGATTTTATAAGGGGATCTAATACTGATACATCACAGTGTAAGTAAAAGGATCACATCCCCTTCATTTACACTATGAATTTATAAGGGAATGCAATTCTGACACATCACAGTCTAAGTTAAAGGATCATGTCCCTTTCATTTACACTATGATTTTAAAAGAGAATGTAATACCGCTACATCACAGTGTAAGTAAAAGGATCACGTCCCCTTCATTTACCCTATGATTTTATATAAGGGAATGTAATGCCGATACATCACAGTGTAAGTAAAAGGATCACGTCCCCTTCATTTACCCTCTGATTTTATAAGGGAATGTAATATCGATACATCACGGTGTAAGTAAAAGGATCACGACCGCTTTATTTACCCTCTGATTTTATAACGGAATGTAATACCGATACATCACAGTGTAAGTGAAAGGATCACGTCCTCTTCATTTACCTATGATTTTATAAGGGAATGCAATACTGATACATCACAGTGTAAGTAAAAGGATCACGTCCCCTTCATTTACCCTCTGATTTTATATAAGGGAATGTAATACCGATGCATCAAATTGTCAGTAAAAGGATCACGTCCCCTACATTTACACTATGATTTTATAAGGGAATGTAATATGGATACATCACAATGTAAGTAAAAGGATAATGTCCCCTTCATTTACCCTATGATTTTATAAGGGAATGTAACACCGATTCATCACAGTGTAAGTAAAAGGATCAAGTCCCCTTCATTTACCCTATGATTTTAATGGGAATGTAATACCGATGCATGACAGTGTGAGTAAAAGGATCACGTCCCCTTTATTTACCTTATGATTTTATAATGCAATGTAATACTGATACATCACAGTGTAATTAAAAGGATCATGTCCCCTTCATTTACCCTATGATTTTATAAGGGAATGTAATACCGATACATCACATTGTAAGTAAAAGGATCACGTCCCCTACATTTACACTATGATTTTATAAGGGAATGTAATATGGATACATCACAATGTAAGTAAAAGGATAAAGTCCCCTTCATTTACCCTATGATTTTAAAGGGAATGTAATACCAATACATCACAGTGTAAGTAAAAAGATCATGTCCCCTTCATTTACCCTATGCTTTTATAAGGGAATGTAATACCGATACATCACAGTGTAAGTAAAATGATCACGTCCCCTTTATTTACCCTATGATTTTATAAGGGAAAGTAATACTGATACATCACAGTGTAAGTAAAAGGATCACGTCCCCTTTATTTACCCTATGATTTTATAAGGGAATGTAATACCGATACATCACAGTGTAAGTAAAAGGATCACGTCCCCTTTATTTACCCTATGATTTTATAAGGGAATGTAATACCGATGCATCACAGTGTAAGAAAAGGATCACATCCCTTCATTTACACTATGATTTTATAAGGGAATGTAATACCGATACATCACAGTGTAAGTAAAAGGATCACGTCCCCTTCATTTACCCTATGATTTTCTATAAGGGAATGTAATACCGATACATCACAGTGTAAGTAAAAGGATCACGTCCCCTTTATTTACCTTATAGTTTCATAGGTTCATAGGTTCATACTAGGCTATCTGCCTGAGGGCATTTACAAGCCTAGCCCATAGTTTTGTGGCTTACGCCACCCCTTTAGTATGGGGAACTATACCCATTATTTTGCTGTGCCTCTGTCGAGCAGTGACACTGAGGTAATCCCTGGGGTATATCTGCGATCTCCCATCCATTGGTCAAGATTTCTCTTGAACAAGGCCAGCGAGGTGCTCTGCCTCACATATACTGGGATTTTATTCCACAGCATAGGGAGTCTTTGGGTGATGAATCTATCTCTCCAGCACGTCCTATTAATAGCCGTGTCGAGGTTTAAGTCTCCTGCCCTTGTGGCTCTGACGGATCTAGATTTTTTGAGGTGAAGCATATTCATCAAATTTGGGTTTGACATGGCCTTGTATGTTAGGCAAAGGTCACCTCTGAGCAGGTAGCGACTGAATAGAGCTGGAGTTCTTTCAGTCGGGCAACATAGGACAGATGTTTGAGACCCTTTATCCTTTGGTGAGGAACTTTGTGGCCTCTCCAGCTGCTGCAAGTGTCGGGTCAGATACATTCGAATGGGGCATTGTACTCAATCATTGGTCTGATGAGTGATGAGTATAGGGAGCCTATGACCTCCCTTGATCTAGATGAGAATCCCTTCATGATAAGGTGGGCAATGTAGAAGGTCTTCCTAACTACTTTAGCTACATGGGTGTCGAATGACAGACTACTATCAACCTGGGTCCCCAGGTCCCTGATAACTTCTTCTGTGCTCAGTGGATTGCCACCTATTTGGTAGCTAGGGTAACCTTGTTTTTCAAGGGTATGACTATGCATTTTGGCATTTAACTTTAGGCCATGGCGCTGGCACCAGTTATCCGTTTCTGTGAGACCCTTCTGAAGGATATCTGTGTCAGATGTGTTTTCTACTATGGCGCCCAGTTTGCAGTCATCTGCAAACTTTGTCAGCTATAACCCTCCTGTGTTTGCTTGTACTGAAAAGTAGATGCCAAACAAGAGTGGGCCCAGGACTGAGCCCTGTGGTACACCACTTGTGACAGGCTTTGAGTCTGACATGGCCAGCAACTCTGACCCTGTGGGTTCTGTCACTCAGCCAGTTTGCAACCCATCTTGTGATGTATGGGTTAACATTTAAGCTGATGAGTTTTTCAATGATACCGAATGGGGTATTGTATCAAGGCCTTCGCCAGATCGAGGTAGGCTGTATGGACTGCCTTTCCCTCATCAATGGCTTTGGTGACTGTTTCAAAAAGTCAACCAAGTTTAGAAGGCATGATCTGCCTTGACAAAGCCAAACTGGGATGGATCCAAAGTCTGCAAATTCCCTATGTCTTTATTTATGAGGTCCATTATGATCCTCTCCATGGCTTTGCAGATAAGGCTTGTCAAGCTAATGGGCGGTAATTTCCAGGGTCAGTGGAGGCACCGCCTTTGTGAAGTGGGACCACAGTTGCAGTGCGCCACTCCTGAGTGCGTATCCAGAGGTAAGACTATGATTAAACAGCTGTCCTAGCTGTGGGTTTAATTCCTCATTGAGTTAGTGGAGCACACAGCCGGGACACCATCAGGTCCCATGGATGCTGTGTTTTTGCTTTGGAGAGAGCAGTTCTCACTTGGGCGTTGGAGATGTTTGGGGCTGCAATCGCTTGGTATAGATATCTCTCCTTTTGGGGGGGGGGAGTTTGCACTGAACCTGTCAGCCAGTATGTTGGCAATGTCTGTAGGATCAGTAATCTTCACATCATTTTGAACTAGTTCTGAGCATATCTGGGAGTTTCCTCCCAGGTTTCTAACATAGCTAAAGAAGGCCTTATGATTGTCTTTTGAGTCTTTAGCTATTTTTCTCTCAAAATTTGCTTTGGATGATTTTATGAGAGCTCTTAGTTTTACTTATAGCGATCAAGGGTGTCTTACCTTTTAAGGATTTTGCTCTATCTTGTAGTAGCTTCCTCCTTTGTTGTAGAGTTTGTTTATGGCTGGGGTCCACCAGACTGGACGCTTGCCTTTGGTACAAAGAGACTTTGTATTGCTTAGTATTGCCTTATCAATGCAGTCCTGCAGGTGCTGGTAGAAGGCATTTGTAAGTGATTCAGCGGCTTGAGTACTGTTTTCCACCGCTCGGGGCCTTAAAGGAGACCACACTAGTCTTTAGAAGTGTGAAGTCGCCCTTGCAGAAGTTGTTTACTGTGGTCTTTTTTATTTCAGGTGGGGGTGGGATGAGAACCTCCAGCGAGATTAGTTTGTGATCTGATCTCACCAGTGAGGGGTATACTTCCGGTGTTGAACATTGTGCTCCCATGTTCGTGATGATGAGATCAAGTATGTTTTCTCCTCTTGTGGGGATGGTGACTAGTTGTTCCATGGCATTTGAGTTTATGAATTCCAGGAACTTTTGGGCTAGGGTGTTTGGGCTTGAGTAGTGTTCCCAGTCTATATTAGGGTAATTGAAGTCACCTAGTATGATGGTGTTTGGTGATACATTTATCCCCTCTAGTGTTTTCAGGAAGGCCATGTGAGGTTCCTGAGTTTGTGAGGGTGGCCTGTAACATGCTACAATTTGCAGAGCAGTCTTGCCTATGGTTAATTGCACCTGGATGGTCTCCGATGCATCGTGCGTTGCCACCAGTCTTGTTGTGTGGGTGTCCTTGATGAATATGGATACCCCCCCCTCCTTTCTTGGTATTGTCCGGATTTTGGGGCCGAACGCATGATAAGAGGTAAAACCTGATAGTGCTGGGGTGCTCTCAGGAGCCTTGAACCAGGTTTCTGTCACTGCACAGACATCGATGTTCTCCATACTGAGAAGGGCCTCAAGTGCGTGCATTTTGAGATTTAGACTTCGGCATTGAGCAGCATTACCCTTAGTTTTTCCTTTTTGTGTTCTAGGGTGGTAGGTTTAGAATTTGAGCCTTGCCTAAAAAGGCACTATGGGGTGGCAAGAGCCTTGCCAATATCCGGAATCCCAGGGTGACAGGTGCAAGCCGTCCCTTAAGCAGCGTGGCTTGTCCAGCATGTCATCCCAGGCAGACAGACATTGGATCCCCTTTGAATGACACCAGAGTTTAAGCCAATTGTTAAAGCTGATCATCTTATCTCTGTATTGTGGCATCATTCTTGGTGAAGGTAGGATACTGCTCAAGGTCAGGGTCATACCTGCCTGGGCTACATAATCAGAGAGCTCCTCAATGTCTCTTTTCATGTAGTCCAAGGAGCGTCTCAGGTCGCTTACACCAGCGTGGACAATGACTGAGCCTTATTTGTACCTGCTGTTGAGAGACCTGAGTGCTTGCATTATGTGGCGGATTCTAGCGCCGACAGGCAGCTTACTGTGACCTTCTCCTTACTCAGTCTGGTGAGCGGGACATCAGTGTGTCTGACTATGGAGTCACCAATGACTAGTGTGTCTGGCATTGTGTTTGGCCTTAAGGGCTGTGACTGTTTGACACTCTGACTGTGAGGTCTATGTGTTGCAGGTGTTGTGTTCTGAGGTGGTGGTTGTTTGGGTGTCTGCTTTGGCGGCCTCTGCTGTTTTGGTAGATTTTTGATCAGAGCCAGTATGTCTTTGTGTGTTTATGTGTATGATTTGAGGTTGTGATGGTACTATGTGAGACTGGGTCTATAGTGTGTGTGGTAACCTTCTCCTCCTGACTGGTCTTGCCAGTCCTATGTTGAGAGAGCTCAGCCTCCAGTTTGGCCGTATAGTTGCATCTCGCATGTATTTGTGTTTGTGGGAGGAGGAGAGGGTTGTCTGTGTACATGAGGCAATTGTAACATTGCCTCAATATTCCCAGGTTCACCAGCTGAGCAGGAGAGGACACTAGCAACTGATCCCTCGACATGCTAGAAGGACTAGACAAAAAAACTTTAAAAGAGATTCCGGGGACGTGGGTGACCGAGAAATGGGGTTTGCCTTTTGGGTGCTATCTATAAGAGTGCGTATCAAGGTAATAAGTACTGTAGGAGCAAGTGCTAGGTTTAACAGATAGAGAAAAGTCTACTTGGAGTCAAATAGAGATGATCTTTTTAGGTATTAGAGAAAGTGCTAGTAACAGGGATGCTTAAAGGTAAGATTGAAAAAAATGCACTCTGCAGTGTGCACTAGAAGTTAGATATGAAAGTAGGTAACTTGAGTTTTACCTGTTTAAAAGTTAAGGTTTAGTGGAGAGTTACTATTTTTAAAACAGCAAGATGGACTGAAAGGTGGTTACTTTGTATTTTGGTACTATGAAATACTGTAGGATGGCCAATAAATTTAAATAATTGAAGGGGTGGGATTTCAAAAGTGATGGTTTTGTGATTACTCACATAAGCCAGTGAAAGTAGAGAGAAATGAGATATATGGTCAGATTAACATAAGAGGCGGGCAACTAGAAAGACAGTGGTATTTAAGAAGACAACTTAAATGGGTGGGAGGGAGGGAGGGAAAAAATTCTGCCTGACTCAGAACAGAGAGAGCTGTGGTCTCTTTTGAAGTTTTAATATGCTGTTAAAACAGAATGCAAGCAAAACACAAGGTAAAGAAAACAAACTACAGTATTCAAAATATAGAAAGGCAATACAGAAATACAAAAAATAACAGCAAACTAACCTTTCCTTCACAGCAAAGTGTAGCAGAGTCTGGATGAGCCTTTCTGGTAAAGCCAGATTTTATAACAAACTCTACAACAAAAGGAGGAAGCTACTACAAGATAGAGCAAAATCCTTAAAAGGTAAGACACCCTTGATCACTATAAGTAAAAAACTAAGAGCTCTCATAAAATCATCCAAAGCAAATTTTGAGAGAAAAATAGCTAAAGACTCAAAAGACAATCATAAGGCCTTCTTTAGCTATGTTAGAAACCTGGGAGGAAACTCCCAGATATGCTCAGAACTAGTTCAAAATGATGTGAAGATTACTGATCCTACAGACATTGCCAACATACTGGCTGACAGGTTCAGTGCAAACTTCTCCAAAAGCAGAGATATCTATACCAAGCGATTGCAGCCCCCCAAACATCTCCAACGCCCAAGTGAGAACTGCTCTCTCCAAAGCAAAAAACACATTTATGATTTTATAATGCAATGTAATACTGATACATCACATTGTAATTAAAAGGATCATGTCCCCTTCATTTACCCTATGATTTTATAAGGGAATGTAATACCGATACATCACATTGTAAGTAAAAGGATCATGACCCCTTCATTTACCCAATGATTTTATAAGGAAATATAATACCGATACATCACAGTGTAAGTAAAAGGATCACGTCCCCTTCATTTACCCTATGATTTTATAAGGGAATGTAATACCAAAACATCACAGTGTAATTAAAAGGATCCCGTCCCCTTCATTTACCCTACAATTTTATAAAGGAATGTAATACCGATACATCATAGTGTAAGAAAAGGATCACATCCCCTTAATTTACACTATGATTTTATAATGGAATGTAATACCGATACATCACAGTGAAGTAAAAGAAAAGAATTAATACGACCAGTGTAAAAA
>NC_056729.1:1622206843-1622249500 GCF_019279795.1 Protopterus annectens
GCATATTTAAATGTACAACAAATATTCCTTTGATGTCCAATTATGTTTTATATGTATGATTATAAAAAGATGATAATATAGGTACATTTTAATTTTCATTCAAGCATAGTTAGATTTATGGTTATTTAATTATGTTGTGGTCTGATTCATTTGTACTTTTAATTTTTCTGCTTCATTTCATGTTGACAGTATCAGAGGTCAGGCTATAACAGAAATATGATACAATGCACTCAGTGTAATATGCTTTTATTATAGGCTGAGGTTATCACATTATGGTTTTATATCATAATAGATCCCACGTTTCCCATGACTCTGGTTGCAGGTACTTTGGCAATTACATAGTCCAAAGGAATAAAACCAGAGAATAGTACCATTAGATAAGATGGGGTTCTGACATCATAGTTTTGTGATGTCAAAAAAGACTATACATCACTTACAAATCATAATTCAGGATCTGAAACTAATATGCTATGATTAATATAAGCCTAAAAGCTATATGATTGTCAAAAAAAGGTTTTGCAACTATAGCAATGCAAAGGAAATAAGCCTATATGTTTCATGCTAGTGTACCAGAGATCCTAAAGGTTTCATTTATATGTATAAAAATCATAAAAGATGTTATGATAGAGAGGCTTTAATAATATGTTCTTATTTATACATTTGTTTTCTTTAAATATAGAATAATATTAATATTATACACAAGAGTAATTTTGCAGTTTTAAGCACATTAAGCTATAGTGGATACATATAAAGAAGTAAAGTGAATATGTTTGGACTAACTGAAAATGAGTGCGTTTGAATATATAATTTTAAACTAATGTTAACATTTATTTAGATGTAGTAGTAATAAGATTAGGCTAGAGTGTTTACAGCAAGGCTAAAGAGGAGTTTGTACGATTGTATTATCAAACTAGGAATGCGTTATTTCATGATGGGGTAGTTTTGTTCTTAGTATTAGTTATTTAGTTTTAGCCATTAGGCTCTTGTCCATGTCAAGGTATACTATAAATAGCAATATTCTTATCTGTTTTATATCTAAAGTTATATTAATATATAAAGTTTTGTCTAGTATAAATGTCAGATTATAAATGTATGTCATTGAACATTAATGGTTTAAATATCCCAGTTGAAAGAAGTCTTTTGAAATACGTGAATCTTCATAAGGTTGATGTTTTTTTTTTTTTGAAAGAAAGATACTTCCTTTTTTTGCAAGAAACACACCTGTTATCCAAAGATGTAGACAGAATGTTCTCAAAAGATTATTCTATCTTAGATGGGTCTCACTTTAGACCAAAAAGAAATGGTACACTTATGAAAAACTTCAGTGAATATGCCAACAATGATCAATTCCTATTCAGATAAGAATGGGATGTTACGTTTGGAAGTAACATAAACTGAAAAAAAGTACTATACATTAGCTAACTCTTACTGGATCCCTGGAAATGGAGCAAATGTTTCTAAAAAGTATTTAGATACTATAGCTCTTTATCTGAAGGGTGAAGTAATTATAGCAGGTGATTTTAATTATGTGTTATTGGAGAATAACACCACTGCTAACAGAAAACTTAGATTATCATCAGTTGCAATACATCTTCATCACTTCATTAATATAATGAATTTGAGAAACATCTCTGATTGAAGACTATCTAAATCTTTTAATTATACACATTACTCTTTCAGATTTGGCACTCAGACTAATACAGACAAGGTTTTAGTCTCAAATGACATGCTCTAAAACTGAAGCTGTATTAATTATTTCCTGTCCATTGACTGATCACAACACAATCATTTTTAATCTCACATTGAAGTCTAATAATCTAATAATATGTAATAGACTTCCTGAATATATAATAAAAATTAAGGGTTTTAAAAACTGGTTTATTAATGAAATTAACACTTTCACTTAACAATAATGAAGACGTTACCTAGACATACTGTGGAATTCTTTGAAAGTATATTTAAACAATAAAATTAAAAACTGATATGCATGTAAAAGAAGAGAATGCAGCAGAGAATTAAAATAGTTACAAACTAAGATAGATACTTTAAAGTCAAAAACTAAACCAAATGATCAAACTAAGAATTTAGAATTAAAAACTTTAAATCAAAAATATGTGGATATTTTTAGTCATGACATTTAAATCTAGAAAAAATAAAATCACAAGATTATTCAGTAAATTCTGAAAGTTTACACAGATTAGCCATTAGATTGAAGAAAATGAGTAAATCATATCAAAATTTTATATAAATATGGAAGTAAAAATAAAATGGTTACTGATTTAAAGGATAGAAAGTTTTAGGGATCATTACGAACAAATGAATAATAATAGGTTCATAGGTTCATAGGTTTATACTAGGCTATCTGCCCTAAGGCATTTATAAGCCTAGCCCAAATTATTGTGGCTTACGCCACCCCTTATATGAAAAAATACTGTGCCCATTAGTTTGTTGTGCCTCTGTCCAGCAGTGACCCAGAGATGATTCCCGGGGTAAACCTACGATCTCCCATCCACAGGTCTAGATTTCTCTTGAACAGAGTCAGCGAGGTGCTCTGCCTCACATGGACCGGGATTTTATTCCACAGCATAGGGAGTCTCTGAGTGATAAATCTATCCCTCCAGCACGTCCTATTTATATCCGTGCTAAGGTTTAAGTCGCTTGCTCTAGTGGTTTTGGTGGATTTGGATTTTTGAGGTGGAGCATGTCCATTAATTCCGGGTTGGACATGGCCTTGTATGTCAGGCACATGTCACCTCTGAGCAGACGGTATGCGACTGAATAGAGCTGGAGTTTCTTCAATCTGGCAGCATATGACAGATTTTGGAGTCCCTTTATCCTTTTGGTGAGGAACTTTGGGGTCTCTCCAATTGCTGCAGATGTCGGGTGAGATACATCCCGAATGGGGCATTGTACTCGATCATTGGTCTGATAAGTGAAGAGTACAGGGGAACAATGACCTCACTAGATCTGGATGTGAATCCCTTCATGATCAGGTGGGCAATGTAGAAGGTCTTTCTAACCACTTTAGCAATGTGAGTGTCAAAAGAAAGGCCACTGTCAACCTGGGTCCCCAGGTCCCTGATAACCTCTTCTGTGCTTAGTGGATTGCCACCTATATGGTAGCTTGGGGTTACCTTGTTTTTCCCGAAGGGTATGACTATACATTTTTTGGCGTTTAACTTCAGGCCATGGCTCTGGCACCAGCTATCTGTTTCCGTGAGTCCCTTCTGAAGGATATCAGTGTCCGATGCACTTTCCACTATGGCCCAGTTTGCAGTCATCTGCAAACTTTGTCAGCCAAAGTCCTCCCATGTTGGCCTGTACTTCTGAGAAGTAGATGCCAAACAATAGGGGCCAAGGACCGAGCCCTGTGGGACACCACTTGTGACCGGCTTGGAGTCTGACACAGCGCCAGCAACTCTAACCCTGTGGGTTCTGTCCTTAAGCCAGTTTGCAACCCATCTTGTGACATATGGGTTTACATTTAAGCTGGTAAGTTTTTCTACAATACCCGAGTGGGGTATTGTGTCGAAAGCCTTTGCAAGGTCAAGGTAGGCTGTATGGACTGCCTTTCCCTCATCAATGGCCTTGGTGACTATTTCAAGAAGTCACCAAGTTCAAAGGCATGATCTTCCCTTGACAAAGCCAAACTGGGTCGGGTCCAATGTCTGCAAGTCCCCTATATCTTTGTTTATGAGCTCCATTATGATCCTCTCCATAGCTTTGCAGACTAGACTTGTTGCTTATGGGGGTAATTACCAGGGTCCGTGGAGGCCACCGTTGTGGAGTGGGACCACAGTTGCCGCACGGCACTCCTTGGGCACGTATCCTGTGGTAAGGCTGAGATTAAACAGCTGCCTTATGTGCGGGTTTAATTCCTCATTTAGCTCGTGTAGCACACAGCCGGGGACACCATCCGGTCCCATTGATGCTGTGTTTTAGCTTTAGAGAGAGCAGCTTTCACCTGCGCATTTGAGATGTCCGGGAGGCTACACTCGGCTGGGATAGTTATCTCTCCTTTAGGGGAGAGGGGGGTGAAGTTTGCACTGAACCTGTCTGCCAGTATGTTGGCAATGTCTGTGGGTTCAGTGATTTTTGTATCATTTTGGACTAATTCTGAGCATATCTGTGAGTTTCCACCCAGGTTCCTAACATAGCTGAAAAAGGCCTTGTGATTGTCCTTTGAATCCATGGCAATTTTTCTCTCAAAATTGGCCTTAGTTGATTTTATGAGTGCTCGTAATTTTTACTAATAATGATCAGGGTGACTTCCCTTTTATGGATTTTGTTCTATCATGTAATAGCTTTCTCTTCTTATTGTAAAGTTTGTTAATGGCTGGGGTCCACCAGACTGGACGCTGGCCCTTTGTGCAAAGAGTCTTGGTTTTATTTGCGATTGCCTGATCCATGCAGTCCTGGAGGTGTTCATAGAAGGCATTTGTAAGGGCTTCCGCAGCTTGGGTTGCGGTTTCCTCTGACTCAGGGGCCTTGAAGGATACCACACCAGTCTTGAGTAGTGTGAAGTTTGCTTTAGAGAAGTTCTTCACTATGGTTTTTTTTGTTTGGGGTGGGGGCGGGATGTGGATTTCCAGTGAGATTAGTTTATGATCAGATCTCACCAATGAGGGATATACTTCGTGTGGAGCATTTTGTCCCCATGTTTGTGACAATGAGATCTAGTATATTTTCTCCTCTCGTGGGAACAGTGACTAGCTGTTCCATGGCATTTGAATTTATGAACTCCAGGAACCGTTGGGCTAGAAAGTTAGGGCTTGAGTAATGTTCCCAGCCTATATTCGGTAGTTGAAGTCACCCAATATGATGGTGTTTGGAGATACATTTATACCCTCCAGTGTCTTCAGGAAGGCTGTGTGGGGTTCCTGAGTTTGAGAGGGTGGCCTGTAGCATGCTACAATTTGTAGAGCAGTTTTGCCTATTGTTAGTTGCACCTGGATGGTTTCCGAGCTTCATGCGTTGCCACCAACCTGGAGGTGTGAGTATCCTTTATGAATATGGATACACCCTCCTTTTGTGGAGTGGTCCGGGTTTTGGGGCCGGAACGCATGATATGAGGTAAAACCTAATAGTGCCGGGTGCTCTCAGGAGCCTTGAACCAGGTTTCAGTTACAGCACAGACATCGATGTTCTCCATACTGAGAAGGGCCTCGAGTGCGTGCATTTTGAGATTTAGACTTCTGGCATTGAGCAGCATTACCCTCAATTTCTTCCCATTTTTGTTTTCTAGGGTGGTAGGTTTAGAATTTGAGCCTTGCCTAAAAAGGCACTATGGGGGTGGCAAGAGCCTTAGCCAATATCCGAATCCAGGGTGACAGGTGCAAGCCGTCCCTCATAAGCAGCGTGGCTTGTCAAGCATGTCATCCCAGGCAGACAGACACTGGATCCCCTTTGAATGACACCAGACATTAAGCCAATTGTTAAAGCTGATCATCTTGTCTCTATATTGTGGCATCATTCTTGGTGAAGGAAGGATACTGCTCAGGGTTAGGGTCATACCTGCCTGGGCTACATAATCAGAGAGCTCCTCTATGTCTCTTTTCATGCAGTCCAGGGAGGTGCGTCTCAGGTCGTTCACACCAGCATGGACAATGACTGTGTCATATTTGTACTTGCTGTGGAGTGACCCGAGTGCTTGTGTTATGTGGCGGATTCTAGCGCCCGATAGGCAGCTTACTGTGACCCTCTCCTTGTTCAGCCTGGTGAGTGGGACGTCAGTGTGTCTGACTATGGAGTCACCTATGACAAGTATGTTTGGTGTTGTATTTGGCCTTAAGGGCTGTGACTGCTTTGCACACTGCTTTTGTGGTTTATGTGTTGCTTTTGGGGTGTCTTGAGGTAGCAGTTGTTTGGGTGTCTGCTTTGGAGGCCTCTGCTGTTTAGGTAAATTTTACTCAGAGCCTCGAGTATGTCTTTGTGTGTTTATGTGTTTGATTCAGTGGAGTGGTAGCATTATGTGAGGCTGGTTTTGTGGTGTGTGTAGTTGCCTTCTCCTCCTGTCTGGTCTTGCCAGTCCTGAGTTGAGAGAGCTCAGCCTCCAGTTTGGCTAAATAGCTGCATCTCTCAAGTATTTGTGTTATGTGGGAGGAGGAGAGGGTTGTCTGTGTACATGAGGCAGTTATAACATTGCCTCAAGATTCCCAGATTCACCAGCTGGACCGGAGAGGAGATTGACAACTGACCTTTGGACATGCTAGAATAATATTGGGAAATCCTTAATTGAAAACAAGGGCCAGTGGGGAGTGAGGGTGTAGTGCTTTTAATTTTAGTGCTGACTTATATAATTGCTTTAGTGAGCAAGTGCCAGGTAACTTGAGTGCAATGTGATACAAGTAACTAAATGCAAAACGACAAACAGTAACTTTCTTTCAAGTGAAACAAGGAAATAAGTACAGTAAGCAATGCAGATATCACTAGTGATCCACAGAAGCGCTGAGAAGTTGCGTATTAGGTGAATTAGCTTCCAGGGAAATAACAAGCAAACAAACAACAAGTATATAAACAAAGCTAGATTCAGTAGGCCTGGATCTAGTCTATGATAGAGCAAACAAGGTGAACCAATTTCAGTAAGATACAGTTCAAATATTCAGGCACTATTAGTATGATAAATAGCATATTCTTGCAAGGTTTCTAAAAGAAAACATTACCAGTAAGATAAGTAAACAACAAAGAAATAGTATTGATAAACATTTTTGCTTAAGGAAATTAAAGATAAAATTAAAAATCTTAAAATAAATATAGCTCCATGCTTGGATGTACTAATCCCTGAACTGAACATTGTAAATACATGCATCTGGAGCATTTATCCCTGGGCCTCCACTGAAAACTGGCTTTGTTCCACATCAGACTTTCCCGTAAACAACTGTTAATAAAATAATAATAAATAAATAAACTATAAAAAATGGTGCCAGAAAATATATTAAATATTTGGTGAAAGCGTTTAATGATGCTAAATATATACCATCCCCGGGATTCATAAAGCTTGCGCCAGGTGCAGGCATAGCATCAGCATTCTAACACCAAATATGGCCTCCGAGCGATCCAGGTACGAGCTGTTCCCACGTGTACTACCTGCATATGCTACACCCGCACAACTCCCAGGCCCTGTATGCTAATTACCCCATGTGCAGCAGTGTAGCATGCAAATGAAGGTATGTAGAGATCCAGGAAATGGTGCAGGCGTAGTGTAAGCATGCAGAAATGTAAACAGTAGAAACGGTTTACATTTTTGCAAACATAAAATCGGAGCCATGACAGACGACCAAACACATGTATTATATTGTTAATATATGCCAATGGCTAAATATATAGACATTGGCATAAAAAAATGTACAAAATATAAAATTAACATTTAATATATATATATAGTCGCACTATTGAGAGGTGGAAGTGCAGGGCAGTGGCGCGCAAAGGGAATCACAATAAAAATATAGAATAAAACTGCAATGTAACACATCTCATGATTTCCCCATAATAATCAATGGCAGGCATGCTACACCATCCTATGGTGGAAGGGTTGCTAAGGGGCTGTGACAGTGTTATGCACGATAGCTAGGAATTAGTAGGCAATGCCATGCAAATGAGAGGAGTAATAGTGAATCACAGATTCCCCGCTGGTGTAAGGATGCACCTCACAGCGTAGCATTATAACACCGAGGTGTGCCCCTGAGATAAAGATGACATCAAGAGAGGGGTGTGTCACCATTGCTGTAAGCTCATTGGAGCATTGTTAAACCGGTTTGCCCCTAGCTAGGCAAAGATGCAGGACAGGGGTGTGTTGAACTGGCCATAGCTTTGCTTAGCTGAGCGTACACAAGGTAACCGAGTATGCATGTGAACGGAGATGAAAACACACGTAAACCCGGTAAATGGGTTTGCGCGGCACACTGCAGCTGAAGCAGGAAGGATCTAGGAAAGAAATAAGGAAATGCTGCAGCAGGGAAATTGGAGTACAAATGACTAATTAACACCTAGGAGCCTACAGTGAGCCACTGACAACAGCTAACAAGGCTGCAAGCAGCTATCTGCAGAACAGGAAAGGGGGGGGCCTGTACTGCAAAGAAAACAGTAAAGTTTCAAAGCAGAACAAAGCCAATTTGCAGTATATCAGCTGCAAGACACATTTTGCCATGACTGGGTAGGGTAAGTAGAAAAAAAGAAAGACGGCAGGTGGATGCATGCCTGATAATGGGAGGGGAGCCAGGTTTAAAAGTGAATTAAAGGGCAACAGATTAATCAAAGCAGGCAAGCATAACTCCACGGTAAAGACCCCACACTTGCAGTACTCACTGTAAAACCCATAATTAAGACACTCTGCAGCTGGAATAGCTCATACACACTCAATGACATCAGCAGCATCCATAGCACAATAGTATAAAGTGTGAAAGCACCTCACATACATTTGTGTATTCCCATACACTCTGCACCAGTGGTGTATACAGATGGGGAACTTTTAGTATGTACATGTTAGGGACTGCCATAGCTTTGATCCACCAGCATGTGTTGGAGACTGAAGGTGGTGTGGAGGATGATGCACACGACCACCTCAGGCACCAGAGAAGGAGGAGAGTGTTCAGACCCAGGGTAACCTACCAGGGGGCTACATGATCTGGAGATAGTAGTGTGTTACAGGGTGGACAGGGACATCCTACAGCAACTTGTGGAGCTGTGCCGGCCACGCCTCAGAGCCAGAACAAACAGATGGGAACCCATCCCACCAGATTGGAACCCATCCCAGCGGATACAAAGGTATGTGTAAGCCTGAAAATACTAGCTACAGGTACCTTTCAAAGACCAACTGGGGATATCATGGGGCTCTCACAGGCATCAGCATCCAGGGTAGTACACCAGTTGCTGGATGCCATGTTACAACATGCCAATGACCACATATACTTCTCCCAAACGCAGGAGGAGTTGGCCAGCAATATACGTCTCTTCCACCGTGTGGCAGAATACCCGGAGGTACTGGGTGCAATAGACTGCACGCACATACACATCAAGTTACCACTCGGTGAGCAGGATAAGCTCTACATAAACCGCAAGGGATACCCCTCCATCAACTGCCAGGTCGTGTTCAATGCCCAGGGCATTATCATGGATGTGTGTGCTGGCAGCCCTGGAAGCTATCATGACTCCTACATCTGACATGCCTCAGAGCTGTATCAGTTATTTGCCAGGGGGGACATCCCAAATGGCCACCTGGTGGGGGATGCTGGCTATGCACTGGAACCGTGGATGATGACTCCCATCAGAAATGCACACACACCCATGCAGGAATGCCATAATGGTACACACGCACAAACCAGAATCATCATAGAGCGTGTGTTTGGGATGCTCAAATCACGGCTCAGTTGCTGGGACATATCTGGTGGAGCCTTGCAGTACTATCCAGGCACATGTGCCCATATCTTCATAGTATGTGCCATGCTACACAATATGATCCTGCGGAAACAGCTGCAGCAGGGACAGAATGGTGAAGGCCCTCACAGCCCACCACCATTGCCAAGGGCCCCACAGGCACAGAGGTACTCAGACTACGAACACCCTGGGCCAGCCCCAGTAGGCAGACGGAGGTGTGCCCAGTATGCCCATGCCTTGGCAAGGAGGGAACGTATAGCACACCCACTGACAGTGTAGGCACCTAGGGACTGACACCTTTCCCACCTGCACACACAGTAAAAATGGATGGCACACACACAAGACTACCTGTAAATTGTCATGTATAGGCAGTCTACTGTGTTCATCCAACATGGGCAGCCCTCAACTATTGCACACACAACTGCCACTGGCACAAGGTAAGTCAACACCTGAACAGTAAATTAAGCTATCAGTATGTGCTGCTACTGTATGTATAGGTTCAAAGGTAGGTACTTGGCCTACTGCCAGAGGCCATTCATAAGCCTAGCCGAAATATGTCAGCTTTTGCCACCCCATTGATTCATTAACTGTCCCTCTGTGTCCTGTGCAATTTTTCTCTCGAAGCTAGCCTTAGACGATTTTATGAGTGCCCGTAGTTTTTTGCTAATACTGATCAGAGATGCCGTCCCTTTTTGGGATTTTGCTCTATCGTGTAGTAGCTTCCTCCTTCTATTGTATGGTTTGTTTATGGCTGGGGTCCACCAGACAGGACACCTAACTTTGGAGGATTGGGTCTTGGTTTTATTTGGGATTGCATGATCCATGCATTCCTGAAGGTGTTCATAGAATGCGTTTATAAAGGATTCTGCAGTCTAGGACGTATTTTCCACAGGCCCGGGGGCTTTGAAGGATTCCACCTCGGTTTTGAGAAGTGTGAAATTTGCTTTAGAGAAGTTTTTCACTGTGGTTTTCTGGGCAGGGGCTGGGGTCGGGATGTGAATATCTAGTGAGATTAGTTTATGGTCTGATCTTACCAGTGAGGGATACACTTCTGGTCTGGAGCATAGAGTCCCCATGTTGGTGATGATCAGGTCCAGTATGTTTTCCCCTCTTGTGGGAGTGGTAACAAGTTGTTCCATAGCATCTGAGTTTATAAATTCTAGGAACCTTTGGGCTAGGGTGTTGGAGCTAGAGTAATGCTCCCAGTCTATGTTAGGGTAGTTGAAGTCGCCCAATATAATGGTGTTTGGAGAGACCTTCATATTTTCCAGTGTTTTCAGGAAGGCCGAGTGGGGTTCCTGGGTTTGGGAGGGTGGTCTGTAGCAGGCTATAAACTGGAAGGCAGTTTTACCCACTGTTAGTTGCACATGGATAGTCTCTGATGCTTCGTGCTGTGCCACCAACCTGGAGGTGTGGGTATCTTTGACGAATATTGATACTCCCCCTCCTTTTGTGGTTCGGTCCAAGTTTTGGTGCCGAAAAACATGGTATGAGGTATAACCTGGTAGTGCTGGGGTGCTCTCGGGAGCCTTGAACCAGGTTTCTGTTACTGCACAGATATCGATGTTCTCTATGCTAAGGAGAGTTTCGAGTGCATGCATCTTGAGGTTTAGACTTCTGGCGTTGAGTAGCATTACTCTTAGTTTCTTATCCCTTGTGATACCTATGGAGGTGGGTTTGTCTTTTGAGCCTTGCCTAAAAAAGGCACTATGGGGGTGGCAAAAGCCTTTGCCAATATCCAAAGCCCAGGGTGACAGGTGCAAGCCGTCATAGCGAAGCATCGTGGCTTGTCGAGCATGTCATCCCAGGCAGACAGGCATTGGATCCCCTTTGAATGACACCAATACTTAAGCCAATTGTTGAAATTGATCATCTTGTCTTCATATTGTGGCATCATTCTTGGTGAGGTAAGATGCTACTCAAGGTCAGGGTCATACCGGCCTGGGCTACATGCTCAGAGAGCTCCTCTATGTCTCTTTTCATGCAGTCCAGGGAGGTACGTCTCAGGTCATTCACACCAGCATGGACAATGACTGAGTCATATTTGTACTTGCCTTGGAGTGACCTGAGTGCTTGTGTTATGTGGCGGATCCTAGCGCCCGACAGGCAGCTCACCGTGACCTTCTCCTTGTTCAGCCTGGTGAGCGGGACGTCCGTGTGCATGACGATAGAGTCACCTATTACAAGTGTATCAGGTGTGTTGTTTAGCCTTAAGGGCTGTGACTGTTCGGCACACTGGCTTTGTGAGCTATGTGTTGCACGTGTTTTGTTTTGGGGTAGCGGTTGCTTGGGTGTCTGCTTTGGAGGTCTCTGCTGCTTAGGCAGATTTTTATTTAGAGCCTCAGTATGTTTTGTGTGTTTATGTGTTTGGTTTGCTGTCATGGTAGGTCTATGTGAGACTGGAATTGTAGTGAGTGTGGTTTCCTTCTCCTGACTGGTTACGCCAGTACTGAGTTGAGAGAGCTTAGCCTCCAGTTTGGCTATATGGTTGCATCTCTCACATGTGTTGGAATTTGTTGGGAGGAGGAGAGGGTTGTCTGTGTACATGAGGCAGTTGTAACATTGCCTCAAGATTCCCAGATTCACCAGCTGGACCGGAGAGGAGATTGACAACTGACCTTTGGACACGCTAGAATAGTACTGGGAATTCCTTTATAATTGAAAAAGGGCTAATGGGGAACAAAGTACTCAAGGGGAGTTTGTGAGGGTGTAGTGCTTTTAATTTTTTAGTGCTGACTTATATAATTGCTTTAGTGAGCAAGTGCCAGGCTTTAGAGTGGGAATAGGATGTTTATTATGAGAACTAGATCAGTTCTAAGGGAAAAAGTGAAGAGCAGACTTTGTGGAGCCGAGAATGGTGTAAACCCAATTAAGCGGTGCTGCCCGATGCTGCGTTATGCGCAAAATCGCACAAAGACACGCTAAAGCTGGTTTTATATAGGGGGACTTGAAAAAGCTAGAAATTGGCCCAAAATGGCCAATAGACTACCAGATTATTTTGCTGGGAACACTCCTCCAGGGATAGATAGGCTGCTCCCAAGCTCCCCACTGCCACTTGTGAACAAAGAAGCCTCCCTTTATCCAAGAAAGGAAATGGGCAATATAGGAACTTTCCAAAAGTCCAGAATACAGCAAAGCCTGTATTTGGACTACTCTAGGTCAGGAAAGACGGGAAACAAGGAAATTTTTTTTCTTTTTTGCAACAAACAGCAGGAAAATGCAATAAATATGTAACACAGGCTAGCGCACTTGAGTGTGTAGCCTCAACAGGTAAATGCAACAAACAGGACAAACTTTAAAAGTGCAGGTGCAAAAACAACTTTAAACAGTTTAAAACAGTTCAAGAAGCAGAAATGTCTAGTAAGTACACTGTAAACCCCCTAACATTATATGCATAGCTATGCAGCCTTGAGCTGGTCAAACATCCTGGCCAGACTGAAACATATGCACAGGTATTAGGTACAGACAAACCCTGCATAAGTAGCAATGTTCAGAAATATAACAGCAGTACTCGCATTTGGACCAAATCCTCTAGGCATTGCACACAATATATTACTGTTCGTCTCCATACAGCTGTTGCAATAGATTTCAAACTACACTTCCAGGCTGTATTCCTCACAAGTAAGGCAAAGGGACAACGCCCAAGTGGAGTACTCAATTATACTCCACTGTTGCCATGGTATTGGCTAAGGCAGTAGCAGTGCAGCTGATGTGCATGTAATCATATTTATTTTTTATTCATTTATTCCAGTTTGGTGACCGGGGAAGTCCACTGGGCTCGAGAGCCCATTTTCAGTGAAGGCCTGGGGAGAAAAGCTCCACAATACAAAGTTACATTACATAGAGAATTACAAGAAAAATATTTGCAATGCAATCAACAGGTAGTATAACAATCAACAGGTAGTACTACAGTCAAAACAGGTATCATTCAGTAAAGACAGCAAAACTATTACATTTTATTCAAGAGAAAGAATGGCATACAGCATAATGGCTGGATGTTACTGTTTAGTTACATTTATAATCTAAGTATATGAGAGAAATTAGGAAGGTATGAAGGTTAGCCAGGAGAGGAGGGGGAGCAGAGCTTAGGAGGTATGAGTTGAAGAGTGCAATTACATTTCCTGTGAAGAAACAGGTAAGAATGAAGTTGTGTTTTGAAGGTGTGTGTGTGTATTGTCACAGGTCCTCAGATTAGAGGGCAGGGCATTCCATTTTTTTGGCTAAGGAAAAGGACAGTAGAAGCTGGCCAGCTGGGTGCTTGGGTTTTTGGATGATTATAAGGTTTTGGTGAGTAGATCTAAGGGGTCTAAGGGGGGGTATATGGTTGCAGGATATTAGATAATGCATGGAAGCTAGTAGGTTGTAATAACAATTTGTGGGCTGTGACGATTTGGAGGAAGGCAAGTTGATTAGGGAGTTCAAAAACGCCAGAAAAAGTGAAACCGGACAAGTACAGCACGGGCACGGAATGTTAATTTAAGTAAGCGCTTTCGGCCAAGGAAATCCCTCAGCCTTCTTCAGACTTATACAAATGTACTCACAGCTACACTTTTAAACATAAACAATTAAGGCAATTAAAATGAATTAATTAATTAACTTCAAGCCTAGATTTTAAAGGGCTAGTAAGTTACCATACCATAACTCACATATTCTGTTAACTATTAAAAATTTCAAAAATCTTAAAAATGTTATTAAAAACATACCTATTCTACAGAACTCATAACAATACATAAGAATGCCCTATATTACAGTGCTTTAACAAACTTCATTAAGCCAATCAATTAAATAAATCAATAAGATAAATAAATACAAATACCCAATACTGAGATACAAGAATACAATGATAGCTTAAAAAACATCTTAATACTACCATTCTATAATATAAAAATGAATGTATATCTATATATATCAATTACTAATGCTGTATGCTAAACATGAAGAAATCATCTCCGTAGTGCTTTTAATTTAAGAATACATTTTATAGATGCATACTCATTTAAACCTGGGGGTAAATGTGCAAATGTTCTAATCTGCCAAAACACCTCTTGTTCTTCCAACCATAACTGCCATGGGCCACTCCTAATGTCACTTTTTACCTGGTGAATCACTGTGAACAAAAAGGAGTGTTTGGGATGTTCAAAGGTGTGCCTTGCAAGTGCATTAGTTAAGTCCTTTCTCCCTATAGCATACAGGTGTTCATAAATTCTTTTCTTTAGTGACCTCTCTGTTTTGCCAATATGGAAGGAAGGACATTTCTTGCACAAGGCAACATACACTACCCCCTTAGTTTCACAGTTGTATTTAACATTAACAGAATAAGTTTGATCATTAATGTTTATTTTACTCCCAGGTAAAATGTTTTTACACTGGGGGCACATACCACATTTAAACATGCCCACATGATTAAACCTAGTTTTAACTGAGGTCATTTCCACTAGGTTCTTAAGGTTCATCCCTCTTCTATATGTAAATGATGGATGTTGTCCCACTACTTTAACCAACGCTTGATCTTCCAATAAAATATTCCAATTTTTGGAAATGATACCCCTAATAATATCGTAATCAATACAATATGTGAAAAGAAAATTAATAGGGGGCACCTTGTTCATGTTATCCTTCTGTGTTGCTTGTAGTGTTCCACCATCCAAGAGGGGCCTAAAATGTCCTGTTTCTCTTTTAGCCTGTACTTCATTCATTATGTCTTTAATTTTTATCATCATTAATCAATTATTACAGTGCTGAAATTAATAGTTTGCAAGAAGACTTGGTACAACTAGAGTCTTTTTTGCAACAACACCTTGACTTTATAAGATACAAGTATGACTATTTAAGAATCTTGTCCAGTATTGAAGCTTCTATCTCCAAGTTGCTTTTGAATAAGAAACGTAAAATGGATAGGGACATTAAGGATTATGCCAATAAAAAGGCCTATCCCCCCCTCCTGTAGGACAAACAGGACCTTGGGGGAATAGTGAGTCTTCTGTTGACACTCCTTTTGTTGCTAAAGAGGACACCATTAGTCAAGATCAGGTGCCTGTTCGTAGGAGCGAACGCATTAGGAGCCATGTTAATAACAATATAAGTGCTAATAATGTTCATTTCAACAACCAAAATCAAGTGGACCAATCCCCTAAAAATGAAAATAACCAGGGTTTTTCCAGGGTCAGGAACAGGTCGAAAAACAACAATACCACGACGAACAACATGGGGCGAGCACAGAGGAGGAAAAGAGGGAATCAACGCAGGAGATGACCCCCTCTTTAATAAGGGGACCTAATGTTCTTACGAGCAAACAAGGGGACTTCAAGATCTATAATTATACGGTGTTAACTGTTGAAGAAGCTTTAATATACTTTTTTGCTAAAGGACTTTCATTTGTTCCTGATAAAAAAAGTAAACTTGTTAACACAATTATAGACTTGAAGTTATTTGTACGCAAGTTAAATTTGGCTTTTAGTCTAGGTAATACACCTACACTGCTTAACACCTATAAAGTATTGAGTGTTTTTAATCCCCCATTATATGGGGTGTTGAGTATCTTTGAAAAACTATGTGAGAGAGATTTAAGGACAATGTTGAATTCTCACATGCCTTCTAGATAAACGAAATGTAATGTTTCAAAAAATGAGTTGGATTTCATTTCCCTCCTTAATGAATGTAAAATAAGAGTCATGATGCCCGATAAGGGAGGGGGTCTTGTTTTCATGGATGAATATTTTTATGATAGTAAAATGTTTGAACATCTACAGTCAGAAACCTATCTGAAGTCAAGTCTTAATGAAGTACACGTAGCTTATAAGAAAATTAGAGGAGTGTTAGAGGATTTGTTCCTGGAAGGTAGTATTGATTGTGATATTGTTCACTATTTATCCATGCCAGCCCCAAGGATCCCCACTTTATTTGGCACCCCAAAATCCATAAGGATTTGGTGGATCCTCCTTTCAGACCAATTGTGGATGGAAGGGGATCTATTACCTATGCGTGTGCCAAATATGTTGATGGCATTCTTAAACCCTTATTAAAGGAGGAGTCACAAATTTGTAAAGACTCCTGGGTTTTTTTGGAGCACATCAACAAAATTGAGTACGATTCTAATTATATCTTTTTAGTGGTGGATGTGAAAGATTTGTACACTGTAATTCCCCACCAGTTAGGTATCGAGTGGACAAAAAATTTTATGTTGCTTAAGAAGGCAACCAATGACCAAATGTATTTGGTAGAAACCCTTTTAGACCTGGTATTATCAAATAGTTTTTTGGTGTTTAAAGATCAGTTTTTCCTCCAAAAAACAGGGATAGCAGTGGGGTCTCCTTGTGGGTGTAGTTTTGAAAATAGTGTTATGGCATACTGGAAATGACAATGGTTGTTTAATAATGACATGTACCAACAACATGTCACTTGGTATACTCGATACCAAGATGACACGTGTTTTCTATGGAAAGGTCAATTAAATCAGGTACCTGACTTTATTGATAGCATCTCAAGGATGACCAATTTTCTTCAATTTACTTATACTATTGGGGTAGATGAGATCAACTTTTTGGACGTACAATTAAGTAAGGATAGGGTTAATAACAAATTCAAATCCATGATTTATAGAAAACCCACCCACTCCAATTCTTATCTCCATTTTACTAGTAGCCACCCCTTTCACCAAAAAAGAGGTGTGGTGAAGGGGCAGTTTGTCAGAGCAGCAAGGATGATCTGTGAAAAAGAGGAGTTTATTAGTGAATGTGAAAATATTAGTGAAATGTTTTCTAGGAGAGGATACCCGGATACGCTAATTAAAAACATAATGAATGAAGTACAGGCTAAAAGAGAAACAGGACATTTTAGGCCCCTCTAGGATGGTGGAACACTACAAGCAACACAGAAGGATAACATGAACAAGGTGCCCCCTGTTAATTTTCTTTTCACATATTGTATTGATTACGATATTATAAGGGGTATCATTTCTAAAAATTGGAATATTTTATTGGAAGATCAAGCGTTGGTTAAAGTAGTGGGACAACATCCAACATTTACATATAGAAGAGGGATGAACCTTAAGAACCTAGGGCAAATGACCTCAGTTAAAACTAGGTTTAATCGTGTGGGCATGTTTAAATGTGGTATGTGCCCCCAGTGTAAAAACATTTTACCTGGGAGTAAAATAAACATTAATGATAAAACTTATTCTATTAACGGTAAATACAACTGTGAAACTAAGGGGGTGGTGTATGTTGCCTTGTGCAAGAAATGTCCTTCCTTCTATATTGGCAAAACAGAGAGGTCACTAAAGAAAAGAATTTATGAACACCTGTATGCTATAGGGAGAAAGGACTTAACTAATGCACTTGCAAGGCACACCTTTGAACATCCCGAACACTCCTTTTTGTTCACAGTGATTCACCAGATAAAAAGTGACATTAGAGGTGGCCCATGGCAGTTATGGTTGGAAGAACAAGAGGTGTTTTGGCAGATTAGAACATTTGCACATTTACCCCCAGGTTTAAATGAGTATGCATCTATAAAATGTATTCTTAAATTAAAAGCACTACAGAGATGATTTCTTCATGTTTATCATACAGCATTAGTAATGGATATGTAGATATACATTCATTTTTATATTATAGAATGGTAGTATTAAGATGTTTTTTAAGCTATCATTGTATTCTTGTATCTTAGTATTGGGTATTTGTATTTATTTATTTACTTATTGATTTATTTAATTGATTGGCTTAATGAAGTTTGTTAAAGCACTGTAATATAGGGCATTCTTATTATTTGTTATGAGTTCTGTAGAATAGGTATGTTTTTAATAACATTTTTAAGATTTTTTAAATTTTTAATAGTTAACAGAATATGTGAGTTATGGTATGTTAACTTACTAGCCCTTTAAAATCTAGGCTTGAAGTTAATTAATTAATTAATTTTAATTGCCTTAATTTTTTATGTTTAAAAGTGTTGCTGTGAGTACTTTTGTATAAGTCTGAAGAAGGCTGAGGGATTTCCTTGGCCGAAAGCGCTTACTTAAATTAACAGTCCGTGCCCGTGCTGTACTTGTCCGGTTTCACTTTTTCTGGCGTTTTTAGTGGTATAAGTTTGGTTTATTTTGATTAGGGAGTTCAAGCCAATTGAAAGACTGTAGGGAGGTGCAGTGATGGGAGGAGGATTTTGCCTTGGTAGCGAATCTGGAGATTTTGTTGTAGCATACTTCCAGTTTGGAGGTGAGGGTGGAAGATAGATTGGTAAGCAGAGGAGCGTCATACAAAAGAGAGGGGAGGAGACAGGTAGTGGCCAAAGTTTGTCTGGTGGAGGGAGTGAGGAAATGGTTGTTTCTGTAGAGTAAGCCGAGTTTTATGTGGGTTTTCTTGATGTTAAGTTGGATGTGAGTAATGAATTTTAAGTGTTCGTCGATGGTGACCCCCAGGAGTTTGGCAGAGGGAACGACTTCGATAATGGAATTGTTAAGGCTGGTAATTTGAAGTGAGTTTTTATCAATAGGAGTGGATTTTGAGGGAGTGAATAGAAGAATCTTAGTTTTGTTAGTGTTTAGTGAGAGGTGGTTTTGGTGCATCCAGTTTTCAGTAGTTGAGAAGGCAGTTTGAGTTAGAGACTGAAGATCAGATAGGTTAGAGGCGCAGCAGATGAAAGTGGAATCTTCTGCGTATTGTACAATTTTGGTATTGGGTATGGCTTTGTAGAAATCGTTAATAAAGATGTTAAATAGCAAAGGGCCTAGTATGGAACCTTGGGGTACTCCTGTAGGGGTGGGGAGGAAAATGGAGGAGGCCTGGCCCCATTTGACAGCTTGGGACCTGTCAGAAAGATAGCTGGAGAACCAGGAAAGAGTTTTTTGGGAGATGTAGAGATTTGATAGATGATTTAATAGATGGGTGTGGGAGATGGTATTAAAAGATTTAGATAAGTCTAGTGGAACAGCTGAAACTATGTTACCAGAGTCTCGAGCAAGATTGACAGAATGTAAGAAAGATACAAGGGCTGTGTTGGTACTGTGTCCAGGGTGGAAGCCATGTTGGGTAGGAGAGAGTAGCTGGTGTTCAGTAAGGAATGGCATGAGCTGCAGGTGTATGCATTTTTCAAGTTGTTTAGAGATTTGTAAGGGGATGGCTATAGGGCGGAAATTGGAAACATTACAGTTTTTACCAACTTTGTGGAGTGGTAGAATAAATGCAGAACACCATAGTATGGGTACATAGGACTCAAGTAGTGATCTATTTATCAGGATGCTGATAGGGAGAGCAATACTGTCAGAGGCAATTTTTAAGGAGGAGGAAGGGATGTTGTCGGGGGCATTGGTGCAAGGTTTAAGTTTGGAGAGAAGCTTTATTATAAGGTAGGTGGATACAAGTTTAAGTTCAAAAGTAGGGGGTGTAGGAGAGGAGGAGGAGGAAGCTTGAGCAGAGCAGGGTGTAGGGTTATTGTTGGGGAAAGTCTTGATTAGATCAGCAATAGAAGAGGTGAAGAAGGTGTTGAATAGTTCGGAGATTTCTTGTTCAGATTTACTAGTATCAGGACATGGGTTGTTTTTTGTACCAGGCTTGAGGAGGGAATTAATAGAGCTCCAGCACTGTTTGGGGTTTTTTGCATGATTTATTTGGAGTTTGATGTAGTAGGATTTTATATCTTTAATGACTTGTTTTTTAGCTTTGTTTCGCAGCTATTTGTATTTAAGTAACAATACAGACTGTTTATGCTGGAGATAGCTTTTCCAGGTTTTGTCTCTTTGTAGCATAATTTTTTTGGTTTCCTTGGTAAGCCATGGGGTGATTTTAGCTTTAACTCTTTTTGTTCTTATTGGAGCTAGGGAGTTTAGGACAGTTAAGAATGTAGAGTTGAAATATTCAACGGCATCGTCTAAAGGTAGGGTTTTTAGTGGGTTCCACTTAGTGAACTTAAGGGAGTCAGAAAAGTTAGAAGGGTTAAAGTTAACGAGGTTGCGAGTATGTAAGAGTTGGTGGGAATGTGAGAAAGAGGGTGTAGCTCTATGGGTGAAGGCAGGGAGGTGGTCTCCTAATGTGTCAAGAGTGACACCAGATTTTGTTATTTTGTTAAGGTGAGATACCAGGATCCAGTCTAGGATGGAGCCTGGGGGGTTGGTTTTGTTGGGCCTAGTAATGCAGTTAGTGAGTTGAGTGAAATTGAAGCGATTGATTGAAATGGTAGGATTAGGGTCGATTTTTTGCCAGTCAATATTTACATCACCTATAATATAGGTTTCAAGTTTAATATTAGAGGAGGTCCAGGACAAGATGTCTTCCAGGGTATTGGTGTTGTTACCAGGAGGAATATAGGGGGAGATGATGCAGATATGTTTATAGTCGTTTAATTTTAGAAGGCCAGTTACAAGTTCAGCATACTTAGGAACACCAATTGGTTATCGGGATAGCACATGTTACTGATCTGTAACTATAAAAGGTTGGCTTGTCACACATTCAAACCATCTGTATCTACCTGTAGGACAGTACAAAACACTGAAAGACAAACCGAAAACGAGTATTATACTAGTCAATAACACCTCCAATTACTAAGAAGGTATGTATAAAGTACAGTTGTGTACCTACCATAAATGTAGATGTTCGAGTGTATTCACTGTTCCAGTCATTATACTTGGGTTATCTGCCGGCAGGCGACCCGCAGTCGGCCCGAGTTCCAAAGTCTTGGTCCGGCGTCGGTTGCCGTCGTCTCTTCCCTGACGTCAGTGCACCAGGGGTATAAAAGTTGCAACCGACGCCATTTTCTTCAGTTTTTCTTGCCCCAGATGTCAGGTGCCCCCAGATAGGAAGGCTGAAAAGATATAAATATGCCAAACAACAATGCATATATTACTATAAACATTTCTTACATCTACAAGTAAATACACCGCATAGGTTGTATAGAGTTGAGAAGTACAGAAAAGTCCCAGCAAAGAGGGGGATGGTGGGTGGGTAACCCAGACTGCAACAATGAATACACTCGAGCATCTACATTTATGGTAGGTACACAACTGTACTATGTTCATCGTGTTTCACTGTTGCAGTCATTACACTTGGGTAGAATCCCAAAGCTGAGGTTGGGTGGCTGGGTCTAGACTGAATTAGATTAGGCTAATAAGCCCTGCAGAACTGCGGTGGCAAAGCCTGCACTGGATTTGGAGTAGAGAGGTAGGTGGTAGTGCTTGGTAAAAGTGTGCATTGAACTCCAGGTTGCAGCTTCTAAAATGTCTTTGGTTGGTACCCCTCTGAGGAAAGCTGCTGAATTGGCTGCTGCTCTGGTAGAATGAGGCCTAATGCCCTTAGGCACAGATTTGCCATGCTGTGCATAACTGAAGCGGATGCAGTGTCCTATCCATTTGGAGATGGTCTGCTTTGTAATAGGCTTTCCTTGTGATCCGGCAGCATATGCTACAAACAGTTAAAACACACCACTGAAACAGTTGTGAGAATCCAACAAAGGTTGAAATCACTGAACAAACAGGTCAATGACCATTCAAAAAACACCAGGCTGGAACGGATAGCTAAAATAGAACCACAGATTTATTGAATATTCCTTGAAGCGCTTTTCGTCTGCTTCTTAAGCAGACTTCTTCAGAATACAGTTAGTGGTCCAACCTCCTTCTTTTAAAACCAAAAATAATCCACAGCTGTATAGTTAATTGTTAATTAAAAATCTTAAAGGCGAAATACTTCAAATTCAGAGAAATCAGTCAACCTTAAGATATTGAATGCACATATACTGAACTAAAAATTAACATATTATTAGTCACAAGTTGACTTACTTGAATTACATGTAAGCATAAAATGAAATGAAAATACAAATACCAAACTATGTTGTGTATTAAAATTAATATTAAGATACATATTAGCAGAACCGAAACATATGAGTGGCAAAAGGACAAACCTTATGGGAAAAGCATACACAAGTCCCAACAGTAAGGTAAGTGCAGCAAATTTCAAACTAAGCATACAACAGGTGTGGCATCCTAAAACATGATGCGAAATCCAATAGTTACACAAAATATAAATGGACTGATAAACTAAGGAACAAAGGGAAAATGGGAAAAGGTGTAACTATGAAACCAAAAGGTTGACACTAAATTCCCTAACACACTCCCATTGTATTAACTAAGGAAACACAACTGCCCGCTTCTACCTTTTAAGACTGTAAAGGCTCAACAAGCAAGAAATAGAACATGCTTCGTTGAGACCGGGGGAATGATAAGCTTCCAACCTTATCTGCCAATGTAGTTCAAGTGCCAACAACTTCAGTGAAGCAGGGCCACCTCTATTGTCCGCAACTAACTGGTCAATGGCAATAAATTTAAATTGGTGAGATGGAAACTCGACTACGTGTTTGGCGAGGGCGTTGGTTAATTTTTGTTTCTTGATGGCGTACTGATGCTCATAAATACGCTCCCTCAATTTACGTTCAGTCTTCCCCACATAGTAAGCTGGGCAATTCTGACATGCCGCTAAATATACTACCATTTTAGAGTTGCAGTTGTTTCTGTATTTCAGTTTAAACTCAAAGTTGTTCACATTAAATCTACTAGATTCCATAATCAAATTGCAAAATTTACAAGCATGACATTTAAACATACCCGGAGATCTAGTGGTGGGGGGTTTCATCTCGAACCATGACTTGAGGTTCTTGTCCTTCCTATAAGTAACTTTAGGGCACAATCCAAGTTTAGAAAACACTCCGGGGTCCGCCCTAAATAATTGCCAGTTCTTCCTAACAATATTCCACAAGATGTCACTATCCATTGCAAAGGTGGTAATGAATCTAGGTACATCCACCTCTAATGTTCCATCAGCAATACTTAAACTAGCTGAATTAACCACGGTTAATGGTAAGGTAGAAAAAAAATTATCCTTGCTAGGTAAAAGTGGAACGTAAACCTTAGACCTCCTTTTACAAGTAACTTCCTCAATTAGATCCTTGATGAGTTTGAAGGGGTAACCCCGACTCAAGAACATCTCTTGAAGAGTAGTGCATTCAACTTCAAACATGTCGTCCCTACTGATGATCCTTGCTGCCCTGACAAGCTGACCCTTAACAACAGCACGCTTCTGTGTAAAAGGGTGACAGCTAGAGAAATGTAGCATGGTGTTGGAGTACGTAGGCTTCCTATGAATTCTAGAAGTGTAACACATAGAAATATTGTCTTTCTCTAACAATATGTCCAAATACGCTATCTGTTTAACATTGAAGGTGGAGGTAAATTCCAAAAATTCCGTTGTGGCATTAAGATAGTCAACAAATTCAACAGCTTGTACTTCGTTACCTTTAAACAAAATAAAAATGTCGTCAAGGTAACGTGTGTAAAAAGCGGAATGTTTACTATACAAGGGATGGTTGAAAACAAATTGGTGTTCCCACTGCCCCATTACCAAGTTCGCAACACTAGCCCCATAGATATAACAATAGCCCATGCCCACTCCTACTTTCTGGAGATAATAGTTGTCACCGAACATGAAATAATTCCTTGGTAAGGTTAAATCCAACAATTCACAAACCAAAGAAATGTCATAGTTACTGGCCTCCCTAGCTTTCAGTCTATCACCTACCCACTCGATTGCTATTTCATGGGGGATACAGGTGTATAGATCTTTAACGTCCACTGTGAGGAAATTATGACAGTCTTCATATTCTATCTCCTTCATACTGGACAGAAAAGTCCATGAATCCTTACAAACCCGCGTTTCCATGACTATATACTTCCCAAGTAAGTGATCAACCACTTTAGCGCAGGCGTAGGAAGGTGACCCTCGACTGTCAATGAGCGGACGCATGGGTGGATCAGTTAGGTTTTTGTGAATCTTGGGTATACCGAAAAAGTAGGGGGTCCTAGGATGAGAGGTAGTCATGTAATGGTATAAGTCCAGATTAATCCTTGATTCCAAGAACATTTCCTCAATTTGCTCCTTAATGATCCGGTAGGCACCATTGATTTCATTCAAGGAACTCAACGCATAAGAAGGAGTGTCCAATAAGGCCGACATACGATCAAAATAATCGTTATTGTCGAAAATCACCACTCCTCCTCCTTTATCGGGTTTACATATGCGTAAGTTATTGGAACGCAAAACCTGTATAAGTTCAATTTCAGAGTTAGTAGAAGTGAACCCTCTTCGTGATTTGAAGCTGTTACTATTTAACACTTTCTTGGTTTTAATACTTCTTATATCAAGCTCTGGTAGAATGAGGCCTAATGCCCTTAGGCACAGATTTGCCATGCTGTGCATAACTGAAGCGGATGCAGTGTCCTATCCATTTGGAGATGGTCTGCTTTGTAATAGGCTTTCCTTGTGATCCGGCAGCATATGCTACAAACAGTTGCTCAGTTTTTCTGAAAGCTTTTGTTTTGTCCAAGTAAAATCGTAGCTGCCTGTGTATATCCAAAGAGTGCAGAAGTTTTTCCCCTTTATTCTGGGGATTTGGGTAGAAAGTAGGCAAATGAATGGTTTGGTTTAAGGCCACATTGGAGACCACTTTTGGCATGAATGTAGGGTGTGTTCTAAGAGAAACTCTGTCTTGATGAAAAATGAGGAAAGGTTCTACAGCCATCAATGCCTGTAACTCTGAGACTCTTCTTGTTGAAGTTATTGCTAGGAGCAGAGCAGTTTTCCATGACAGGAATTTAAGATCAGCTGTACTGGCTGGTTCAAATGGAGGCAGAGTTAGTTTCTCTAAAACAAAACTGAGGTCCCAAGTTGATACTGGTGCTCTTCTAGGGGGTCTTATATTCTTTGCCCCCCTGAGGTACTGTCGTAGTAGAGGATGTGAAAAAATAGGAGGATCCGCGCTGTAATGAGCTGAAATGGCAGAGGCATGGATTTTAATAGATGAAAAGGCTAGGCCTTTGTTCAACATCTCAGTCAAGTATTGTAAAATCTGAGGTATATTAGGAACCAGTGGGTCGAGTCCTTGTGCCTGGTTCCAAGCACAGAATCTTTTCCATTTTTCTGCATAAGATTTTCTACTGCTGGGCCTCCTGGCTTCCAAAATTACATCCATTACAGCTTTAGAGAGGGTTGCAGTCTGAGTGGCTACATTATTTGCCATGCTGACAGGTGTAAGGTACTGAGTTGACTGTGCAGAATCTGACAGTTTTGCTGTGTCAGAAGATGAGGGATTAGAGGAAGAGGCCAAGGTGGTCCTGAGACAGAGTTTTTAGGATTGGATACCAGTGCTGGCGTGGCCAGTCTGGTGCAATTAGGATAATTTTTGGCCTCTCTAGTCTGACTTTTAGAAGTACTTTGGTGAGAAGAGGCATTGGAGGGAAGGCACAGACTGTCAGGTTTTTCAAGCTGAATGATAGAGCACCCATTTTCCATGCTTGAGAGTGATAAGTCCTTGTACAGAATGTCTGTATTTGGCAATTGTGAGTGGAGGCAAACAGATCTATGTCTGGGTGTCCCCACTCCATTGTTATCATGTTGAACACTTGTGGATTTAGCTTCCATTCATGAGGATCCATGAGATTCCTGCTTAGTTCATCTGCCAGTGTATTTTTTGTTCCTGGCAGGAATTGTGCTTGCAGATGTACCTGGTAGGTCAGTGCTGTGTTCCACAAAGTCATGGCTTGTCTGCATAGGGGGTAGGAATGTGTGCCCCCTTGCTTATGTACCACATAACTGTGGTATTATCCATCTTTATTAGTAACTGTCCTGGATGTATTAGGTCCTTGAAGACTGTCAGGGCATTTTGTAGAGCTAGCATCTCTTTTTGATTGATGTGAAGATGCATTTGTTCCTTGGGCCACGTGCCCTGAACACATTTTCCTGTCATATGTGCTCCCCAGCCATAATCCGATGCATCCGTTGTTATTGTCTGCCTGGCTGTGGGTAAGGTGAAAGGCTGTCCCTTGTTGTGGTGACAGTCCTGGGACCACCATCGAAACTCCTGTTGTAGGCAGGGGATTAAGTTTATGATTGTCTCTAGGCTTTGACAATGCTGAGTCCAAACACTTTTTAGATACCATTGTAGTTTCCTCATATGCAGCTTTGCATATGGAATCAGTAGTATGCAGGATGCCATGAAACCCAGGGCCTGCAGAATTGTTCTTGCAGGGAGCTGGGTCTTTTTTGCCATCATTTGAAAGTAATGAGTCAGTTGCCTTTGTTTGTCTGGTGTGAGATAAGCCATCTGGACAGATGTATTTAAGCTTGCACCCAGAAATGTTATTTCTTGAGAGGGCACTAGTTTTGATTTCTTTTCGTTTACTGTGTACCCTAGGCAAATTAGTAACTTTTTACAAACGCCAGGTACTTTAGAAGAATGCCCTTGCTCTCTGCTTGAATAAGGCAGTCATCCAAGTAGGGATATATTTGAATTAATTTTTGTCTGCAAAATGCAATTACTGGAGCCAGGCATTTTGTGAAGACCCTGGGCGCAGTAGATAAGCCAAAGGGCAGTGCAGAGAATTGGTAATGCATTGAGCCTGCTATAAATCTGAGGTATCTTCTGCACGATTGTCTGATTGGGACGTGCAGGTATGCCTCCTTGAGATACAAAGTTACTAACCAAGCCTCCTTGCCCAGCATGGGCAGAAGTTGTTGTAGTGTTAACATTTTGAATTTTGGAACATCCAGGAAGGTATTTAAGATTGACAGGTCCAGTATTGGTCTCCAGGCTTTGTCATTTCTGGGTACTAAGAAAAGTCTTGAGTAAAATTCTTGTCCCTGTTCTTCTTGTGGAACTTTCTGAATAGCTTCCATTTCCTTTGTGCCTCTGCCCATTGGTTTTGTGGCAGGTTTGGCATACCTTTTAGTTTTGGAAGCGTGTGGAAGTGGAACCTGTACACCTGAGAAACTATATTCAGCACCCATTGGTCTTGGGTGATCATGTGCCAATTGTTTGAGAAAAGTGCTAGCTTTCCCCCTAGGGGTGCTATCAACTGGTAAGAGCTTGGCATTTGCAGAGGGAAGTCATTGTGACTGGTTCCTATAAGGTTGTGATTTGTATTCTCCTCCTTTGGGGGCTGAAGCATCCCATTGCTTAGGTCTGTAGGAGCCTTGGGGCTGAGATCTGTCTCTTGGGCTTCTGTATCTGCCTCTTTGTGGCCTGTCTGACACTGGAAAGGACCAATTTTTTGAAGGTCAGTTTCTGCTAAATCTAGGTGGTTGAACCTGTAAGAAATCTTTCACCGTTTGCATTGACTTTGCTTTATCCTCCATTTTCTTTAACACCTCTTCTGCCTTAACACCATGCAAAGTATCATGCTGTAGTGGTGCATCCAATAAAAAGAAGTTATGTCCTTACCATAACGTTCCATGTGGAGTGTTCATCTCGCCTTGGTTATTACACATGGGTTCGGAGCCGATCCTCGGCTCCGTGCCGGCCGACTGCAAGCTCTGCATCGAGAAGAAGCTCGAGGACATCTAATACCCACAATCCCTCTCTGCCTTTACCTCAGATCTAGTTTGCAAGCAAACCAGACATAAAGCACGCACACATGCCGACTATATACATAAAAGTACATATATACAAACATACCAAGGGTATGATAGTAACACTAATACTGCAACAGCAGAAGGAGAATACTCCAGACCAGGCACCAAATCGAACGTTCTTCCTAAGGGTGGGAGGGTGGGAGTGTAATAACAAGCGAGATGAACACTCCACATGGAACGTTATGGTAAGGACATAACTTCTTTATGTGAGAGTGTTCAATCTCGCCTTTGTTCTTACACATGGGTAGCGTCCTAGCTCCATGATCCTGAGGAACTCAAGGAGAACGTTCTTGAGCACAGTGGAACCAAAGGTTGCCCTATCCCTAGAAACCCTGTCCACTTTGTAATGAGAGATAAATGTATGTGGTTTAGCCCAAGTAGCAGCCGCTGAAATAGTGTCTAAAGGTAAGCGAGCTGCGTGAGCCAAAGATGTAGACACTGATCTGGTAGAATGTCCTCTGGGTTTTGCTGATAATGTTTGGTCAGAGGCTTCATAAACATATGTGATACAGTCAGTTAGCCATTTAGAAAGAGTTCGTTTCGTAACTGCAAGACCCTTTCTGCTGTCAGCAAAAGCTACAAATAGTTGATCAGATTTCCTGTGATCTTTTGTTCTATCCAAATAAAATCTGAGTTGTCTATGGACGTCCAGTTTGTGCAACATATACTCCAATTTATTAGAGTGGTTCTTAAAGAAGGTGGGTAATTCAATGGACTGATTAATATTACTAGAAGAACAAACTTTGGGAAGAAAGGATGGATTAGTGCGTAGGGATACTCTGTCAGAATGAAATATTAAATAAGGATGTTTGACCGAAAGGGCCTGAAGCTCAGACACTCGTCTAGCAGATGTAATGGCCACTAGAAATAATGTTTTCCATGACAAAAATTTCAATGTGCAACTTGAAGCTGGTTCAAAGGGTGGCAACATCAATTTAGAGAGCAACAGGTTTAAATTCCACGGTGATGTCGGACTTCTGACTGGTGGTCTGATATGAAAAGAACCTTTTAAAAGGCTTTACAAAGTCTGTGAGCCATAATAGGCACCACATTCTTCTACATGATAGTTAGAAATGGTAGCTAACTGTACTCTTAAAGTAGCCGGGGAAGCTCCTTCATGAAATAGTTCAGTCAAGAACTCTAACACCTTGTTTAACGGAGCTCTAACAGGGTCCAAATGATGTGACTCCAGAAGACAAAACGTTTCCACTTACTGGTGTAAGTCTTTGAAGTGGAAACTTTATGAGAAGCTACTAAAATATCTTGAACCGCCGATGTAAGGGGAACCGACCTGGCTAAAGGAAGCGGAGCAGCCAAGCTGCTAGATGGAGAGATTCTAGAGATGGGTGAGGAACTCCTGACGAGTGAGTCAGTAGATCTGGCTCTGGGTCCAGCATCCAAGGTCCCCGAATGCGGTGATGCAATAGGAAGGGGAACCAAATTTGACGAGGCCAGAACGGGGCAATGAGAATAATAGTCCTCTGAAGGTTGTTGGCTTTCTGTAGAAACTTTGCAATCAGGGAAATGGAGGAAAAGCATATAGGAGACCCGGGGCCAATCGTGCACCAGCGCGTCCCTGGGGACTTCCCTGGAGGGTAATAGGGCAAAGTAGCTCCTGCATTTGGCGTTCATTGGAGACAAACAGATCGCAGGTAGGCTGGCCCCATTTGCGAAAAATCCTTCGCAACTGACTGTTTGAGGGACCACTCGTGAGGCAATAGTATTGCCCTGCTCAGCCTGTCGGCTATGACGTTGGATGACCCGGGATGTGCGTTGCGATCAGAAAGCGACCGGTGGACTCTGCCCATTGCCAAATTCTCATGGCCTCTGCATAGTTGGTAAGACCTGGTTCCCCTTGCTTGTTTATGTACCAGACTACGGACATGTTGTCCGTCTGAACTGCAATGGTCCCTGGAGGAAGAAGGGGAGCAAAGTGTTGCAACGCCAAAACACTGCCCTCAACTCCAGAACATTGATGTGCAGATTGTACTCCAGATTGGTCCATTAGCCTTGGACTGTCTGTCCCTGAAAGATGCCCCCCCACCCTATCAGGGAAGCGTCCGTGGTTATCGTCGCTGGCGGTGCGGGTAGCACAAATGGTCTTCCGCTGGATAGGTTGCAAGTCTGTAACCACCACATTAGGTATGATTTGCATGTTTTCGTTATCAATATTTCGTGAGTCAGTGGAAGTTGTTGGAATGACCATTGTGCAAACAGAAGCCATTGTAGCACTCTCATGTGCAGTCTTCCCAATGGTATCGCAATGAGGGAAGCTGCCATGAGACCCAAAACTTTCAGAACAATTTTTGCCGGGGACTTTCTGGACGACAGTAGAAGGGAAATGTTGAATTGAAGTGCTACTATTCTTTCTGTAGGAAGTTTTAGAACTAAATGGCGTATCTAATTCCGCTCCTATGAATAAGATATGCTGTGATGGCTGTAGCAACGATTTTTCGAAATTTACTGAAATGCCAAGCTGTGTACAAAGTTGTAGGGTGTAATCCCTGGCTTGTATCAGTTGGCCTGGTGGTGGCAGACAGGAGCCAGTCGTCCAGATACGGAAACACCTGGAATCCTAGGCGCCTCAGATGAGACGCTACCACTGCCATGCATTTGGTGAAGACCCTGGGGGCTGTAGTCAGACCAAAGGGCAGGGCTCGAAACTGATAGTGACTGGCTCCCCGCCGGGCAAATGATCCCTGGACGCCCTGGCCATTTTGATGTGGTAGTATCGTCCTTCAGATCTATCGAGCACATCCAGTCGTCCTTCCGTAGAATGGAAGGATCGATTGAAGCGTGACCATTCGAACTTTTCCTTCTTGACAAAGGTGTTGAGATGGCTTAGGTCTAGAATCGGCCTCCAGTCCCTGTTTTCTTTGGAACTAAAAAGAACCTTGAGTAAGTTCGAATCCTATTTGGTCCGCTGGGACTGGTTGGATGACTCTTTTTCTAGCAGCTTTGAAATTTCTGTAGCTGCTGGGTCTCGCAGATGGGGTGGTACATCTGGGAGTTTCCTCTTTGGAATGGGTGTGGATAGAAATGGAATTTTGTAACCTCTGGTAACAATGCTTTTACCCAATTGTCTGAAGAAAGATTTTGCCAGGCCTGAGGGTATAAAGCTAAGCGACCCGACTGCCTCCAGAGCAGGACAGTCGGGCCTCCTCTCAGGAGTGCTGAAAGGTTTGCCAGGAGATTATCCCTGTCACCTTGGTTTTGGACCCCTCTGCCGCCAGGCGGCGTCTTCCACCTCTGCCCCCCTCTGCCTCTAGAGGGGCATCACCCTGTGTGTTTGGGAAAGATCCTTGGGGTTTTGAAACCACATTTTCCCACCACGTTGCCCTTTGGGGTACGGTCTGGAAGGGTGGAAAACGGACTCCGACAGCAGACAGAGTCTTTCCCTCTTGTTCACACCGGGTAAGGGTCTCCTTTACTTTAGGGCCAAAAGTGTGGCTCCGTCAAATGGGGCGTTAGTAAAGGAAGACTTGAAGGCTTCCATAAGCGAACATAAGCGCATCCAGGATTGCCTACGAAGAGCAATCGCTGAAGCCGCTGCCCTACTCGATCCTTCGCTGCATAGGATATCAGCCTCATGGACGAGTTTACAATGGACGTAAGGGTGTTGAGATGCTGTAACTTTCTCTGAAACAGCGGCATCTGTAGTACCCGGAGGGTATCTCCCAACTCTTTGACTAGATCCCTCTGTAAGCGTGTAAAATGAGTCAAATAGTTCAGGAGCATAGAAAGCCGCTGAACTGAAAATCGCTTCCCGTATCTGTCCATGGTCCTAGAGTCTTTGTTAGGCGGATGGACAGATGAGGAAGACTCCGACATCTCCTTTTTAGTGGCTGCCACCACCATGGCGTCTACTGGAACTCCTTTGGTGAGGTAAGCCTTGTCCTGTGGTGCCGTAATGTACTTATTTGGCTTCCTAGGGACTGGTTCCACGGTGTCAGGAGTCTCCCACGCCCTTCGAGCAATTAATTCCATTAACTCATCAAAGGGCGGAGTGACCCAGGAGGAGGAAGGACGGGCACCAAATGCCTTCAGCAAAACTGACTCATCCTCAGAAGGGGAGGGCTTGCCAGTCACCTCTCTGTTTTAGGATCTCCAAGATGTCAGAAAAGAGACATCCTCTGAAGGTGACTTAGGGGACCCTTCTGACTCATCTAAGTCAGTATCAGATGTCAAGGATTCTTGTGGAGAATCCAAGTGTCTCCTCTTACACAGTCTTTTCCTAGGGACTTCTTCGGGGAGCATCCAAGAAGCCTCCGAGGAAGAGGGGCACCCTCCAGGGTGGCTGAGACACTGGTGCCCGGCGCTTGGATGTGGCCGTGGGTGCAGAGGAGGATAACGGTCCTTTGTGGGGAGGAGAAGCTGTACCTGCTGATGTGGTTGTCTGGGTAGACAACACCTTCCTCATGAGGTCGAAGGCCCCGGGTCCCGAGTCGAGGTATCTCCGGTTCGAAGAAATGGGAAGAATCCCGAAACAGGAGCGAAGGCACCGCCCGAGGACGGAACGAGTCGATCCGTGCGAGGCCCGAGAGGAGCGTCGGAACCGAAACATCGGTCCGACTCGGTCCCGGAACCAGGACGGATCTTCCCGAGACTCCAGTACCGGATTGGATGGAGTCGAGGTGAACGGTGCCAGAACCGTCTTTTTCTCGGTCGGCACCGAGGGCTCCACAATCATCAGTTCAGCTTCTTCCGGCTCCGAAGACTGGACAGGTCTCGGAGGAGGAACAGATGGAGATAATGGCAGGCCTTCAAGTCTCGACATCAACTGAGAGGAGACCGAGATAAGCTTGGATAGGGCCGTATGCTCCATCAGTTTCTGCACCACACGGTCCACATCGGTGTCGGAAAGGGGCCTGGAAGAACGAGTCGAAGGGATCGAAGACGGAGCCGACCTCAGCAGAGTCGGTGGAGGGAGCTCCGTCACCGGTTCCAAGACTCGAGGCTCGGAAACTGCCAACAGTTGAACACTCGGCCCCGAAGTCTGTGGAACCGGTGATCTAACTAGACCCGAAGAGCTCGGAGCCGATGACTTTGGCTCCGACGTCTTCGACCCCTTCGAAGACTTGGATGCCTGGTCTGAAGCATCCAGAGCCTCCTGGAAAGAGGGTTTCAACAATCCTCTATCCATCAGTTTCCTGCGCCTATCTGTCATGACCCTCCCACTAAAAGAGTGACAAATAGAACAGTCCTCTTGTAAGTGGAGAGGGCCAAGACAGTAGACACAGGAACTGTGGTTGTCTGTGACCGACATCTTTTGGCCACACTGACAACGTTTGAAACCAGATTTTATTTTCTCAGACACAATGACAAGAGAAAGAAACAGTCCAGTCCAGTAATAGTCAGTCCAGTAACAATGTCAAATCCGGTATTTGTAAATCCGATAGTCACTTGCTTAAGAAAAGCAAGACTACAACAAATTTTTAGTCAAAAAGTGAACCAAGTAGGGGTGGTAGGCCCCGAAAAACTCTATACCAATTAGATAAACTAAGTTAAACTAATCTAATGGTACCGAGAATTCTGCTCTACTCACACACCGTACACTAACTTTAAATGACTAGATTTTAAAGAAGTTTTTGAAAATTTAACCAGAATAGATAAAATCTTATCTGTAAAAAGCCTCGAGCTAGCCTCCAGCGATGCGTATGCAGCAGCGGCAAACTAGATCTGGGGTAAAGGCAGAGAGGGATTGTGGGTATTAGATGTCCTCGAGCTTCTTCTCGATGCAGAGCTTGCAGTCGGCCGGCACGGAGCCGAGGATCGGCTCCGAACCCATGTGTAAGAACAAAGGCGAGATTGAACACTCTCACATCTTTTCCTTAACATGGTCTGGTAAACTTTGTTCTTTCAACCAAGCATGTCTTCGAATAACTGAGCCTGTAACTGCGGCTCTACAAGAAGCATCTAATGAATCAAAACCACATTGCAGAGTATGCTTTTCCACTTGTTCAACTGCATGCAATAATTCCTGCATTTCTTTACTGTCTGGACTTTCTGTATTTGTAACCATTTTCTGCTTTAACAATGACATGAGATACTGTTGATATTTAAGCATGTGAAACTGACAGTTTAAAGCTCTTACAGCTAAAGTAGCAGAAGTGTAAACTTTTTCCCCCCATCTGTCCAGAGCTCTGGAATCCCTATCTGAGGGGACAGGATTTTTGGCATTGGAAGCTTTAACCCCTTTACGACCCTGAGAAATTGTTTCTGGGTCTGCAGCGGGGTTTTTGTAAAGGAATTTATGAGAGTCAGGAACCCTGTAGTACCTGTCTGGCTTTACTGGTGCAGGGGGTAAGGAATCTGGAGACAGACTGGATTCAGTAAAGACATCATCTACAATATCAAGCACAGGGGAGATAGCCAGGGGCCTGTGCTAAGGCAGTAAAAGGAAATCTCTGAGCCTTTTCTTGGATTCTGAGTAATCCTGGCTCTCCCAATGGAAATGCTCCCTCATGGTGTGCAGGGTTTCCCCAAAAGAATAATCCTCAGGAGGTGAGGCTGAAGGAATGGACTCTTCAGCATCAGAGTCCTCATAAAGAGGGAGAGAGTAGCCCTGATCAGAAGAAGAATCAGAAGAAATGGAAACTTGATCAGAGGAATCATAATCAGTGTCTAGGCCTTTTGTCAGGAGGGGTATGGGAGCCCCTGATTAAAGTAATAAGGTCTTCGGCCATTTTTAGCATCTGTTTCTTTGGCATGGATGACTGTTCTGGAGAATGCTGCACTTGTTTCCTTGTCTTTGACTTTGCCTTTGTTGCTGTGGTAGTCTTAGTTGTAAGTTGTGAAGGTCTGAAGACGCCCTCAGAAGCCGGTGCCTGCTCAGCGGCTCCGGACCCATCTGAGGGCATAGTTTCCATAGGCCCAATACCTTGAGTTTCCACAGGCCTCGGGGCCTCCACATGGCTGTCGGTTATAGCCTGTGGCTCTGAGGAAGCGGGTATCAGGGGCTGCGAAAGTGCCTCACTGAGAACCGGCGACTGGCCTAGAAGAGGCTTCGTTGTCGGTTTTGGACCTCGGATGCTTGTCTCTTTTTTTGTCTTTGCGTTTTTTATATATTCCAGTCGTCGGCTGATCCGACGGCATTATATAGTTAAATCTTCGTCCAAAGTAATGTAAAGCAAATTCAAACCGACGTTTAATAGTGCGTTTATTGAATCTAGCACAAAACCGACAACTAGTAACGTCGTGATCAGAGCCTAGGCAAGGAATGCAGTAAGAGTGAAAGTCCTTATGAGGTATTTGCTTCCCACAAGAAATACAATTATTAACTTTTACTGACATCGGTCTGGAGCAAGAAAAAGTTTCTAGCGGTACTTAGCTTTATTGAAGACTTCGGTTTTGAAATTCAATTTTGAAAATCTCAGGAGTCGGCCGACTGGCACTTGCGAACTGCTTTTGCTTCAGGCACCGCGCGGCAAGAAAGACTGAAGAAAATGGCGTCAGTTGCAACTTTTATACCCCTGGCGCACTGACGTCAGGGAAGAGGCGACAGCAACCGACGCCTGACCAAGACCTTGGAACTCGGGCCGACTACGGGTCGCCTGCCGGTGGATAACCCAAGTGTAATGACTGCAACAGTGAAACACGATGAACATCATGTAGCATGTCTGTGTATGTAGTACCTGTTCTTTAAGAATTACAGTGTAATCAATGCATATAGTGGAAACAGCTATCTTGTAGCGATGTATTGCTGAGCAGTAGTAATGCTTGTAGTATTCTATGTGTGTACTGCTGTAGGCCACAAGGCAAACTCCTCGTACACCACAAGGGATGATATGGGCTTGGAACTCACCAATTCGATTCCAGCCACTGTCAGGATTGGTCCAACAAGTATGTGCTATAACAGGGGATAGTATATGTCGATATATTGTAACAGTCGACATATGTATGGGTGTATAAGTAAGATAAACATGTCAAAGGTGGGCTTACTGTGCAAATTTGGTTTGCATTGTGGGATATTGTGCCAATAACTGTGTAATGTACAATAGTTTAGGTAGATGTGTATTCCATTCTACATAGCATTTCTGTTATGTTATACAAACAGTAGTTATGTCTATTGGCAATTACAATACTCAATAACAGGATACGTATCACTTGTATTCCTCTGACAGTTTAGCAGCATGAAAGCAAAGATAATTGGAAGAGCTAGGTAACTATCCATGCACATAACACACATAATATCCACCTCTCTAGTATCATTTGCAAGCAATAACAGCTGTGCATGTGTACATGTTATGCAAATGTGTAGTGACCCTTGTTACAGGGCTGGACCTCTCTAGTATTGTTTGCAAGCAATAACTGCTGTGCATGTGTACATGTTATGCAAATGTGTAGTGACCCTTGTTACAGGGCTGGGCCAAATGGCTATGTGCACACCTACATGGAGTGGATATTGAGAGTAGAGACACACTGGTTGACCTACCAGGTTTGTGTAGCCTAACCTCTCATTGCCAGCCTAACAGCCACTTGCACATATTATATGTAAGGTAGTGCACAGTACTGGTAATGAAATAGGTTGCATATCATCTTTAACTCCAGTGTAACATCTGCAGTAGGAGTGTAAGATGTAGGAGACTGCTGCCCATGTGTAATAGCCGCTTCATAGGTGATGGCTTACACTATCTGATTATATCCTGATCATGTTGATAGTGGCATCAGAGTCTATTGATACATGACTTTGTTTTGGGAGTGGGTGTCTGTGCCCAACAGAGCTCATGGTCCTGGTGGATATGTGAGTATATAGCCAGAGAAGAAAACAGACCTGTAGACACTTGCATCATCTGTAATCAACTATCAGGATGTGATGTGCTTCTCAGAGGAGGATTACTGCTAAAGGTAGCTACAATATTTCCGTAATAGCCAGTGTTGTCACGTCCATAACACAAATATTTACATGTGAGCATCACTGTCTAAAACATCTTCATAAGCAATAAGTAAACTAAATACAGTACTTGGTACTTGTAATACTGAATGCTCATACAGGCATGTCCACTAGTCAGCTACTGGTGTTTACTTATGTCAGCTTTGTGTATGTGGCCATCCTGGGGGAATGTAATCTCTATGCCATGTACACTGCCAAACCCACCTAACACCACACCCCACACACTGGGATGCAGCTACAGGGGTAAGCTGGAAGGCAGTCCAGTCTACAGCCATGACTGGACTGGACAGTCATGAAGTGTAGGTTAACACATGCATCTCATCATCACAACCAACACATACCCTTACCAGAACACAGTAAGGACACCCACACACACTACCAGAAATCACACACATTCACAGACGCTTCTAAGTATCTGGCCAAACAAGTGACCTCCTAAGCTGGAAGAGACAGACAACGAAATACACAAACTGTATGACATAGTTTGCATAATTGTGCCACACCTCAGAACACGTGGCCGGAAACATGCCCAACAGTACTCATTTATGAATGCAAACTCTAGCACTATGTTACACACCAACCTATACGAGGGCATACATATTGTCAGCTGCCTGTCTGCCATGATTAGCCACATACCCATACACTTAAACCATCTTTTGAACTATACACATGGCTCTGGCATATTCCATGTTGTTGTGCAGGACCTGTGATGCAGTAGCCTGGACTGCATTGAAAAACATGTAGGAACTGTCAGGTCTTGTAGCCCATGCAGGTATGTCCCAAGGTCTGGGTAGCATTCTGCCATTGGCCAGAAAGGTACTGCAGTACAGGGACAAAAGGATTGCATTCCACAATTGTCTAATGTAGTGGTGCAAGTCAAAGGGTATCCAGTATCTGTCTGCCTGGGATAACATGGTTGACAGACCATGATGCTTTGCCAGACAGGGCCTGCACCTGTCACCCCTGAGAATCTGGATACTGCCTAGGGCTCATGCTTCCCCTATAGTGCCTTCATCATGCACAGTTCAAGTGAAGGTCCACTGCTGTTACAGGGACAGCCAAGCAATAAACTGCGGGTCTCGCTACACAATGATACATGTCAGAAACACTATACGGACACACATATGTCAATCCCTAACATGGAGAAGATATCTGTGCAGTGGCAGAGACATGTTTCAACGCTCCGGAGAAAACACATGCATGACCATGTTATAACACATACCTCACCTGTTGCCCATTATCCTTTATTGGAACACATGGGCCGCAGGTCTGCCCATATTCCTGAAGGATATGCACACCCCCACGCTAGTTGCACTTGCATAACTTTAGATACATTATGCTGAGCAACTACCTTTGTGCCAAAGTGGAATTCAAATTGCACCTTGCGATAGATCACCCACCATGCCACGGATTACCCAACTGTCATAATGTGCTGTAATGGGGAAGATTAGGTTTGAGACAGAAAACCATAATAATGGCTACTCTCAAGTATTCCATTATGAACTGGGAAGACTCCTCATGTACCAACACCTGCACTCAATGCATGTTGGATTCCATCAACCCCAATGACCTGGATCACAACAGTCACACAAACAGGACTAACAGTAGGCTACACATAGTCAGTCTCCAATGTTATGCTTCCTAAGAGCAAAGTGGTGACTGTCATGGCACCCATGCAGATGGACAATGCACGTGCAAATGCTGAATCCTATACAAATGAACCTTAAGCAGTCACATACATGCAGTGATTGTGCCATTGAAACAGAGCCAAGATTCAACCAAACACAAACAAGAAGGCAAACTGATGGCACCATGCTTTAAACTATACCACAGAAGGTAGTAACTGTTGCAAGAGTGAACACACATGAGTGGAGGTGATCCCTGGTCAGCCTCAGTAAGATGCAGATACACCATATAAAACCACACAAAGCTACTGTGAAACTAATCAGCCACATATTATGAGGCCAACCACAGAGCATTCTATAGCTGTGTCATTAATTGTAATGGCAATGACAAGACCTGCCATGCTGCACAGCACTATGGCATGGGAAGTACTGCACCTACAGAAATATCACCTGTTCATCCAGATAGGGTCTGGAGAACCTAAACAAACTCCTACCCCCCCCAACAGGTACACAGTTATATATCCATGTACACTAGAAAAGCCCCTGTAATAACAACTATGCAGGTACAAGCTGCACTCTCTAAGGCCATACATACAGCTTTCATGGGACCTGTCAACATCCCAGGGTGTATCCTGCACAAATGTAAGAACAATCAGCTCTCCACATACACATCATGTTCAATCATAGCTCCATGTCAGCCTGTGTACACACTGAATGGTGCACAGCAACAGTTATAACACCCCACAAAGGTGGAGACGCCATTGCTAATGGGAAATAGTGCACTACTACCATGCTGAGTCTGGTCTGTAAGGCCATGAACCATGATCAACATATTTGATGTACTCAGTACAGATGTAGATGACAGTAAGGTTGATTCACACAGCATATCATGACCTTGCCAGGTCTTAGGACACCATCACCCATACTGTGTTCCAGCTACACTCAGTAAACTAGGTGTATATTCCTATGTCACAGAAGTGGTTGGCAACTGGACTGCTGGCAGAACCAAAACTACAGAAGGTGACTGACTAATACACGCACATCAAACCAGTGCCAGCCACAGTAATACAGGGTTCATTCCTGGTACTCCCCCGTTTTGTTATCTATACCACACAGACTAACACAGAAGGCATCTGCCTACTGATGTTTGCAAATGACTATGAACTAGGGGCAATAGTTGACTCAATGTGTGCTGCGTTCAACATACAGAAGGGCCTTCGTGTGTCAGATGTGTGGTGTGTGACGTATGGCCACAATCTGACAGCTAAGTATTGCATTGTCATCCCCTATGTTAAAAACCATGTACCCATGAACTACCACCTAAGCAGCAGTCAACGTAATGGCAACTGTGAGTGTATGGGATGCAGCTGGACAGTAGTCTTTCCTTTGATAGTTACTTCACCACACCAGTCAGGTAGTTGTATGTGGCACCCCTAATCATGACAGGGTGCCATCCATGAATATCGAGTAATTGTTCATCCATACTCAACACTCATGTGACCCATAATAGATCATATATTTCCTTTAAGGGTTATTGTCCATGTGCAGATGGCCTACACTGCCCTTCTCAAACCCTAGATCCACTATATAGCATGCAGTCTACTCTGAATAAAGCCAGGTCCAACCCAGAGATGTTGGACATGCTACACTTAACACATCCTGATCCCAAATAAACACATACTTCATGGACATCCACCTTTCTAGTACAAGGATCACACCATGCCTGACAGATCTCTGTCCCATACACTTAACATACTATTGCCATACTATGCATCCCTGTCCAGCGAAGCTGCACATTGCCCCTCTCTGTGACATGGTGTGATGACCGCATGCCAAATATATCAGTAACCCTGTGGATCAGTTCTGTGGCACTGCTTGAACTGGCCACTGAAACTTACCTGTCTGTTGCCTACAGCTAGGTAACCTATCTGCCTAGGCTCATAAATGGCCCAGGGCATATAGCCTACTAGTTCACTATGACCACATGCTACAGTTGATATCCAACTCTGCAAATACCATCAGGCTAGCTACTGTCCCCTGTGTTTCACATGTGCAGCACAGGCAATTAATGGCAGGATGCTACACAGCTGTACAGTGCCATATAGATGTATATGGCAAAACACATACATGTAAAACATTCTGTGAGCAAGTCTGCAGGGTCACAGGTCACGTCCCTAAAGGCTATGTATGAGTATATATGTGACATATACACAGCATTAAGGTCGATTCCATTAATGTGAACACATCCAGGCATGTGCTGATAGGTAAAGACACTAGTACAGGCAAACAGACATGCCCACGTCAAGACAACATCCACATGGAGTATGAGCAATGTCATCACATGACACACACATATATGGTGATAACATCACATCACCAGTAAGTGTCAAATGTGTGTGACTTAAACATGTCAGTGTTGTTAGTGTCATGTAGATTTGCAAAGACTTATTTGTAATCTTAATAAATGTGATACATGTATGTTCAGCTGTACTTCTGCACTTCTCTGTGAGTTACTGTGACCTGTCTCCATCATTATGTCTTCTAGGTATGCCACGTAGCAAGCTGCCAACATACACCCGCTTGGAGGATGAGGTCCACATCCGATACCTCCTCGACAACCATTCAACATTCTTCAGCCATGTGTCACAGGATGTACAGCAGCGGGATGTTCTGTGGGAGGAACTCCGCAGGAGGGTAAATGATGTTGGCGGTCACAATCGCACCTATCAGCAGGTGCGCCGACACTGCACCGACCTCATAAGACAGGCAAAACAGCGTGCAATCACCAGGGAACAAGGTGCAACAGGTGGGGGGGGGGCACTCGTCCAGCCCTCACTCACATGTGCCGAGCAGCTACTGGCCATCCTGGGGACACCTGCAGACCTCCATCCACAAGCTTTGGCTGGTATTGTGGAGGTGGGTGTCTCTCAACCACCGAGCCTGGAGTTGGTGGTAAGTCAGTACTGCACATATAACACAACTATATTTCACATAGTTACATGTGTTACTGTACAATATATAATGTAACATCATTTGCAAGGCATGTATGCACACATGCCACATACTATAGTCTGCTACTCTATGTATGCACAGATGTGCATACTCCATAGTATAGTGTATTGTACTGGCTTATGTGCTAACATGGACATTGCACCCTGTAGCTATCATACAGGTGTGGATAATGACCTTACTGCTGTGCCACTCCTGTTTAGGTACCTCTGATGTTTTGCAGCGACAGCAGCCTGTGTCAAGTGAGATTGTTATTTACCAGGCTTGATAATGTAGCGATCATATTAATTGCATGCTATTTGCCATAACACACGTACACATAATGTATGGTGGTCTTGTTAATAGACACTGGTTAGACCTGCAATGCATCACAGTGGTTACCCATGTGAAACAACTGAAGACTATATGAAAAACCTACATTAAACCTTCAAGCTGTCATTGCCAGATGTGTGGACAACTGTGAATATAATGGTGGAGGTGTGTTTCACTATAGGGACAGGTACTACATATCAGCATTACACATGTTGGGAATACAAACAGAACTGTACAGAGAGCATATGTGTGCACACACTCTAAATGTGTTGGAGCTGGAGTATGACTGGCCCACAGGATACACCCTTGTGGATTATACCCTTGCTATGAATGTCACACAATGTCATGTGCTATCTGACATGTCCATGACATGTAGTGGGCTGACTGCAACACTGCTCAACTATCCTGCAAAACATGATGCTTCACATCCCATACATACCACCCTTTGTCTGCATACCCTGTCCTCAGTGGAGCATATGACATCTATGGGTGTATGTCATATGGGATAACACTGACATGTGAAATAGATGGCCATCACAACCATTGGATAGAACATGTGTACACATGGCCATGGAGGATGGCAAGAGACATGAAGCAACACACACAGTAGAAGTGATGTACATGTGTGTTCACCCTGTTGTACATTGGCTCGACACAATACAACTATGGCCTTTGTGTAATGGTGATATTGCAGATGTGAAACACTAAACATCATACAGGCCTGTGCACAGCTTGTGTAGGCATAACACGAAACCACCACATAACATGTCTTGAACATCTTGAGTGTGTCACGACATGAACGCATTCACCTATACAGTATCCAAATGCATACATGTGTTGCACAACATACACATACAACCACATCAGGCCACAGATACAGTACATTCACCTTGCTGGTGTCAGACATCACTGTCATGCCTGTTCCTCATGTGTGTGAGGTACACAGATGGCATGTGGGACATAGAGTACTGCTAAGTTAGCCATGTGTGGCCCGTAATATGGTTGC